>NC_056744.1:73589443-73751943 GCF_019279795.1 Protopterus annectens | reverse complement strand
GTCCGACTGAATTGCTATCATTCCTAGAGGAACAGAGTCCTGAAATGCATGAAACGCAAGAAGCACTGCCCTCATCTCTAGAATATTTATATGCAGCTGAGCCTCGTGTCCTTGCCAGATGCTTTGAACTGTCTTCCCTAGAAAATGCCCCCCTCCCAATCTGGGAAGTGTCCATGGTCACTGTGGCTATAGGATGAGGAGGGGTGAACGGGTGACCCTGAGTCACTCAGGTTGAGTGAATCCACCACTGAAGGTCTTTTTTGCAGGTATTGGTTATCAGAATCTTGTGGGACATTGGAAGTTTCAAGATTGACTACTGAGCGAAGAGCAACCACTGAAGGACCCTCATGTGAAGGTGAGCTAGAGGAATCAGTACAAAAGCTGCAGCCATTTTTCTTAACACCTAGAGTACTAACTTTGCAGGAGCTTTTGACTTCTTGATCAGAATTCTCAAGCAGTATCGGAGGCCATGTACTCTGCCATATGGAAGTCTTGCTATTTGTGAAGTTGTGTTTAACTCTGCTCCTGTGAAAACCAAATAATGAAATGGCTCTAGCACAGATTTTTCATAGTTGATGGTAATGCCTAGGGAGAAAGAGAGGTGAAGGACATAATCCCTTGATTGGAGCAACCAATGCCTGGTCGGGACAGTTATGAGCCAGATGTCCAAATATGGAAACACATGGAATCCTTTTCATTTCAGCTGAGCTACTACTATTGCCATACATTTGGTGAACACCCTGGGGGCTGTGGTGAGACCAAAGGGCAGAACTCAAAATTGGAAATGACTGGCTCCCAGCCAGAAGCGCAAAAACCTCCTGGACTGCCTGACCATTTGAATGTAGTAGTACGCATCCTGAAGGCCCATAGAGAACATACAATTGTCTTTTCCTAGGAGTGGAAATATCGACTGCAGTGTCACCATGTGGAACTTGGATTTTTTTTTTTTTACAGATTTATTTAGGCTGTTGAGATCCAAAATGGGTCTCCAGTCCCGTTTTCTTTGGAACTTAAAAGAATCTTGAGTAAGTTCCAGATCCTCTCTGGTCTGCGGGGACTTTTTGGATGACTATTTTTGGTAGCAACTTTTGAATCTCTAGTGTTGCTTGTTCCTTTTGACTGGGTGGAAAGTCTGGAACTGATATGTTTTTGGGAATAGATAGGGATAAGGGAATGATATACCCTCTGGATATTATGTTATGCACCCATTTTTGGTTTTGTTTGCGATTTTCAGCCAGGTTGCCTGGTGCAGAGACAATCTTCCTCTGACTACATCCAGAGGTGAGCAATCAGGCAATCCTTCAGGAGCGCTGGAAGGGTGTCCCAAAGAAAGAGTCTCTGGAGCCCTGGTTCTGCGGATCCCCTCTGCCTTGGGGACGACGTCTTCCATTAGAGCTCCCACCTCTGCCTCTAGGGGAACTTTCAGCTTGTGTCTCCTTGAACCACAGTTTCCCACTACCTCTCTGACCCTTGAGTCTGGTAGGAGTGGAAAAACACATTCCAATGGCAGACAAGGTCTTGCCTTCTGTTTGACACCTGGTGAGCATTTCCTTTACTTTCGGTCTGAAAACGATGAACTGTCAAAATGGGAATCAATAAAGGAAGACTTGAAGGGCTCCGTGAAATCACAAAGGCACATCCAGGCCAGCCTCCTAAGAGAGATATCTGAGCCTGCTGCCCTACATGTTCCATCTGTAGTATAAGAAATGAGTTGCATGGATGAGTTAACAACTGAATTTAAGGTGGTGAGCTGAGCATTGACTTTATCTGCTGCTGCATCAGCTATGGCCCCTTGGAGGGAGTCTGACAATTCTTTAATCAAGTCTCTCTGTAATCTAGTGAAGTGGGGTGAGATAATTCAGAGACCGTAAGACAAAGATTGCTGATGACAAAAAACTCACTTTCGATACCTATCCATCATCCTAGAGTCTTTATTAGGAAGATGGATAGAGGAACTGGTTTCAGAAAGTTCCTTTTTAGTGGCTGCCACCACAACCATGGCATCAACTGTAATGCCCTTTGCTAAAAAGTTTTTTTCTTTTGGGACAGTTATGTATTTATTTGGCCTTCTGGGAGTAGGGTCTGTGGTATCTGGGGTCTCCCAAGCCTTTTCTGAGATTAATTCTATGAGCTCATTGAAAGGAGGAGTCACCCAAGAAGTTGATGGGAGAAATGCAAAGGCCTTCAGTAAAACTGACTTATCAGCAGAAGGGGTGGAGGGCTGCCAATCACCTTTCTGTTTTAAGATTTCTAGGATGTGTCCAAAGGAGACATCTCAGGAGGTGATCATGGGGACCCTTCTGCTTCATTGAGGTCAATGTCGGATATGAAAGACTCCTCAAGGGAATCAAGATGCTTCCTCTTACATGTCCTCTTCCGAGGGACCTCCTCAGTGGGATACTCTGGAGAGATTTCGGAAGAGTAGGCGGTACTCTCAGGGACATCCTGAGGCCTATCATCTCTGCAGACCTGTGGAAAGGGCACGTGAGAAGACAGAGACACCCGGGTTGAAGAGGGAGGAAGACCAGCAGGTGACTGTGTGTCAGACTGAGAAGTAGTCAAAGCCCTCCTCATGGCTTCAAAGGCAGACCTTCCCCACTCTGAGAAACTCCCAGGATCTGATAAACAAGCTGTTAGAGCTGAAGGAATCTCCAGAGCAAAATAGTGCAGCTCTGAAGCAGAGGTAGGTGCCAAACTCAGCCATGCCAAAGCCCCCAGAGGCATAGTCGAATCTGATGAGATCAAAAACCCGGCAGGGGAGTGTCGGCTCTTAGAGGTCTCCTGTGGTGAAGGCATAGACACACTTGGGGCAGATATCGGATCCAAGGAAGACAGGAGTCTTGGACCAGACACCTACACAACCTGGATATCGGAATCTTCTGGCTCTGAAGCAGGGAGATGAATTGGAGGAGGAACTGCAGCAACAGAGGGGGGCTTGTGTCTGATCAGATTCCTTTGGGCTTGGATCCACAGCAGTTTGGCCAAAGCAGCTGTCTTTAAAAGTCTCTCTATGACCCTATCCACGTCTTCATCAGATAAACTCCTGGTAGACCTAGAGAACATGGTATGCGATCTTGATCTGGCTAGGAGTGGAGAAGGTATCCGGGAAGAAATCTTTTCAATAGAGGGAGATCGGCTTCTATGTCTCTGCTGTGATAAAAGTGTTGGCGTTGATGAAACTCCCTGCTCCGAAGGAGTTTTAGAGGTAAAAAGAGAGGTCTGCTCCAATAGAGCCTTTGGATTTGATAACTTTGGACCCTTCTGCTTCTGCTCTGACGAAAATCTTTTGGCAGGTTTGTCAGATTCGGGAGATATAGCCTCAGCGAAAGGCGACTTCAAAAGGCCTTTCAGAATAAGCTTATTTTTTTCATTCCATTAATGCCTGTTGATTAAAATTATGGTAAATGGGACAATACACAAACAGAATGTGTGAATCACTAAATGGCATCTTTTTCCACATTTTTCACATTTTATTTGAAGCCCAAGGGCTTACTATTCTGCTTTTGCAACATGACTAAGAAATAAAAACAAAAAAAACAGCGAGACTCAACCAAGAATAACCAAACCAAACAAAATATCGCTGTATAGTGTACCACGGCTTAAAGGATCCACTAAGCACGGGCTAATGTAATATCACTTTATTGCAAAAAAGCAATAAAACAAACCACACTGGTTTAGCGCTTTCATCTACTCAGTTTTATTGTTTTTTTACAATAAAGTGATATTACATTAGCCTGTGCATAATGGATCCTTTGAGCCGTGGTACACTATACAGCGACATTTTGTTTGGTATGACTATAAGAAAGGAAAAAGGACAAGGAGAGGCAATCACTCACAGTCTCAAATAGAAAGTCCTCTAACTTAAACGGGCTAAAGAGCCCACACACACAGTGACACACACAGGCAGTACAAGGTAAATACACTACCATTTATTTATTTATTTTAAAGAGAAAAAGGGAAAAGGGGGAAAGGAATGCCCACTAATTTAAACAGACGTTCCTAAGACACCCTCTAACTAAAAACAGATGTCAAAAAGGAATAGAATAGGGTAAAGAAGTAGTTTACGACTAAGCTATCAAAGAGATAAAGAAAGGGATGAAAAGGAAAGAGGAAAATATTATTTTTTATAAAACATAGAAAAAAAGTTAAGTACTTAGCCCAGAGCAATGTTGTTGAACCTCTTTGCTGTGCGGCAAACGAGATCTGAGGTAGTTGGGGGAGTTGCATCATGGGTAAAGAATAGATCCCACGAGCTTTGCTGAAGACCTTGAGATGGAGAAATAGCCGAGACGGAGCTGACCTACCAGTGAGAATAAAGGTGAGATTGACAACATCACATCAAGAATTATTTAGAGGGACTGTCTAACATTAAAGTATTACAGAATAGGTGGAATCTCTCAAAAGAAGAGGAGGATCAACAGCAGAATGCTAAGCAGAAAATAAGGGATTACCTCGATAATGAGTTTAAAAAGACTGCTGCTAAGCAACTGTTTTTTGATAACAAACTTGAGCACAAAAACGTTTAGCATGACTCAGGGCTGTCACCAGGCTTGGGGAGCCTATAACAAGGAAGGTAACAAGAGATCCTGCAGAGGTATTAGAAACATTTCAGAAATTCTATGAAAGTCTGTATAAAGCAAATAAATACGGAAATTAAGAAAAGATACAAATGAAAATGTTTATGGAAGAATTAAATATGCCAAGGTTAGAGGTAGATTAGGCTTAATTACTAACAGTTAGGTTATGAAAAGATCAGATTAAAATTGTGATGTATAACCAATCTATAGAAAATTCCCCAGGAATATATGGTATTCCTGTGGAAGTTCGGAAGCTAGGGGAAAAAAACTGATAAAGATCTGGAAGATTTTGTTGAACAGTATTCTAAGAGGAGGAGAAGTACCAGCATCCCAGAAGAAAGCAGTGGTAGCTGTAAAGATCCATCAGATCCAGCTTCACAGAGGCCCATTTCAGTACTAAACCATGATTATAAAGTGTTCATGTCTATTAATGGCTAAAAGATTGGCAAAAGTAATGTCAAAATTGACAGATCTGGATCAATGTGGTTTTGTGGAAGGGAGGCAAACATTTGACATTAACAGAGCACTGCTGATCCACAGGGTAGCAGAATGTAAGAAAATACCATTGTTGCTGGTGGGTGTTACTGCAGATAAAGCATTTGATGGAGTAAGTTGGGAGTTTATGAGAAGGGCAATGGAAGCATTCGCATTTCTTGAAAAAAATATAAGGTTGATTAGGAGGATATATGAGGGATCAAAGGTGAAAATTAAACTGGGTGGGATCCTCCGATAATTTCTGCTTGAGTACAGGAACCAGGAAGAGGTGTCCTCTTTCCCCTTTGTTACTTGCATTATATTCAGAACCACTGGCAAAGTAAATAAGGGACGCAGAAAATCAAAACAATCATGCAAGTGTAGTCATCAGCTGCTCAGTCCCACTGAAAAATCCAACAAACAATTAAACAAGACAGCACTCCTTCTTCCTGGAAATTATTTTATTAGGTGTTCACATATAGCTATATTTTTCTATGTATTCAGCTATATAAGCCTTCATCAGTGTAAAGAACCACTAAAAAAAAACTACTATTAAATACTTCCTACTTACTTCCCACTGGTCAATTACAATCAATCATTCAATCCTGGAGGAAACAAGCCCCCTAACCTTATAATCCACCTTTTTTTCTTTTTGGGCCAACTTTATGCCACTCACCTTTATTATTCTTCTTTAGACTTATCAATAATAGCAAAATAAAACCTAGCTGTGGTATGTTGCAAAGTATGTTTATATAGGGCATTAGAAGATTTCTTACATCTAATATCACTTAAATGTTCCGTTATCCTAAATTTTAAAGGACAGGAAGTTTGACCAATATAAAAAGATGAACAGTTACATGTTGCTAGATATATCGCCCAATCTGTATTACAGTTGCCAAACATTTTAATATCAAAAACCTGTGAAGTACTGGAAGATGAAAAATGCTCATTTTTAGAAACAAATTTGCAGTTACTACAATGTCCACAAGATTGGCATAATTTTATCAAATGACCTCCTAGTGACAACTGACCCATAATTAAACCTATATCTATGTTCTTTTTATAGTGATTGAACCAACCCCCTAGTGTTTTCCATGGCTAAATGTAAACATACAATTAGCTGATAATTATTTAAATCATCATCCAAAAGCAATATATGCCAGATTTTCTCACAAGGTCCATAAGAAATTTTGTATTATTTCCAAAATTTGTAACCAATCTTGGAGTCCCCTCTGCCACCTTTTTGGATTTGTATCTTAATAACAGCTTTCTATATACATCTGGTGTGGAGCTTAATACTTTTCTGATATCTGTGTTACTGTATCCCCTTTCAGTAAATCTTCAAACCAAATCTTCAGATTCTTGAACATATTCTGATTCAAAAGAACAAATACTTTTTAATCTAAGAAACTGAGCCTTTTGTATGTTCTTAACTATATGTGGGGGATGATATGCCTCTATTTCAGATGATCGAAGTTTTAAAACTTTGAATTTCATATGGCCGAGACCAAATGATTGAAGTTTCCAAACTTCGAATGCCTGAAAGAAAAACAAAAACAAAACAAAAAAAATTTCCTGGATGTTTTTGCAGGGGGGCAAGCTCCCCTACACCCTCCACACCCCCCCAGCTGCTATTTAAATATACCAACTCTGAGATTGCACTACAGCGAAGAAAAGGGAAAATTTCCCATTTTGGGCTGTATGGAGATCTCCGTTCAGAACGTTTGAAGTTTTAAAACTTCGATCACATGGTCTCGGCCATATGAAATTTGAAGTTTTAAGATTTCAATCATCTGAAGGGGACCTATATATATATATATATATATATATATATATATATATATATATATATATATATATATATATATATATATATATATATATATATATATATATATATATGGGATCACTACGGAATACCAAAATTCCACAATCCCGAAATTCTGAATCCCGAGGACCACAATCTCGAGATTGCAGAATCTCTAATGTAGTGAATGGGGATTGCTGTACAGTGCGGAACAGGAACTTTGCCATTCACTTCACTGTAGTGCGATCTCGGAGTTGGTATATTTAAGTTGCAGGAGGTGTGGGGGTTTGCAGGGGGGCTTGCCCCCTCCATACACATTAGAATAAGTTGTTGTAAGTTTTACTTTTTTTTTTTTTTTAAGTTCTGAGATTCCGCAATCTCTGATTCAAAAGAACAAATAATTTTTAATCTAAGAAACTGAGCCTTTTGTATGTTCTTAACTATATGTGGGGGATGATATGCCTCTATTTCAGATGATCGAAGTTTTAAAACTTTGAATTTCATATGGCCGAGACCAAATGATTGAAGTTTCCAAACTTCGAATGCCTGAAAGAAAAACAAAAACAAAACAAAAAAAAAATTCCTGGATGTTTTTGCAGGGGGGCAAGCTCCCCTACACCCTCCACACCCCCCCACTGCTATTTAAATATACCAACTCTGAGATTGCACTACAGCAAAGAAAAGGGAACATTTCCCATTTTGGGCTGTATGGAGATCTCCGTTCAGAACGTTTGAAGTTTTAAAACTTCGATCACATGATCTCGGCCATATGAAATTCGAAGTTTTGAGATTTCAATCATCTGAAGGGGACCTATATATATATATATATATATATATATATATATATATATATATATATAAATAATATATATATATATATATATATATATATAAATGGGATCACTACGGAATACCAAAATTCCACAATCCCGAAATTCTGAATCCTGAGGACCACAATTTCGAGATTGCGGAATCTCTAATGTAGTGAATGGGGATTGCTGTACAGTGCGGAACAGGAACTTTGCCGTTCACTCCACTGTAGTGCGATCTTGGAGTTGGTATATTTAAGTTGCAGGAGGTGTGGGGGTTTGCAGGGGGGCTTGCCCCCTCCATACACATTAGAATAAGTTGTAAGTTTTACTTTTTTTTTTTTTTTTTTTTAAGTTTTGAGATTCCGCAATCTCGAGATTCTGGTCCTTGGGATTCAGAGTCTCGGGACTGTGGAATTTTGGTATTCAGTAGTGATTTTATATATATATATATATATATATATATATAGAGAGAGAGAGATATGCTGCATTTTGCCAAACATATCTTAACGTCTATGAGTTTTTTTGTAATACAACTGGTCGAGTGGTTAGATGGCTGAAGCTGCCTTTTGTCAAAGTGGTAAATGTCAAATGTAAGGCAAGTGGGTTTGGCCAGTAATGCCAAAACTTTCATTTGTAACACAAGTTTTGGCATTTGTGTGTGTGTGTGTGGGGGGGGGTGTGCACACACTCAAGCAAGTGATCGCTGATGATAGTTACACTAAGTGCTAGGTAAGGTGATAGATCTGTTTACAGTTTGTGCTTGGGTTTGTCTATATATGCTTGCATTTGTGTCCTTTTAACATGTTTGGTGGTACTGTTATGGACAGGATGTTTTATTACTCATGTATGCTCACTCTAACCCCAGCTCTGCACCTAAACAACCACTCCCCGACAGTACCATTATACAGATAAATTATGTAAATTAATTGTTTGCTGTTGCTGTTTAACAGTTCACAAAAGGAAACTGTTTTCCTTTTTTTGATTGTTAATTTTTTGATGGTGTATCAGTTCAAGAAAAGGCAAGTTTGATGTGAATGTTTGAAAAACTGTGATTTGTTTAAATGAATCTTAGTTCATTTACACATCCATATAGGTACACAGCTAAACAGACACACACACACACACACACACACACACACACACACACACACACACACACACACACACACACACAGAGGTTTACTTCCTTCTGAAAATATACTTGGTACTAAAATGTGAACCTTCTGCTCTTTTGGCTATGAACATGGTGCTGTAAACAGTGGGATTAGTGTCTGAATGCAGTAAAATGTGGGATCTGACTACTTTGCAGCAGATGGATTACACATGTCAGTCTGGGCAGGGCAAAGTAAATTTTATCCCTGACGCTGTCTTTTCAGACCTGCTAAACTACACCCAACAAAATCTGGACAAAAATGACCCTCACCCAGCAAAAAGTGAGGTGAATGTAGTATTGCTAAATCTGAGAAGTTTAAATCACAAATGGTGGGTAGCCTTTGGGTTTTTCTTTGTAGTTACATTACAATCATCTGTAGCATGACTGATTCCTGCTTTAAAGTTATTTAACTAATACAAAACTTACAGGGGTTAGTACCTACTTTCACTTCTGTAGACTAAAAGAAACAGGAGGTGGTGGTGTCTCAAGAAAACATAAGAACTACACACAAAAATTACAGCAGATTAGAATTTTAAACAGAACTCAATGTCTAATTTAAAACACTAAAGTTACCTTACTAGTCTACAACTGAAAACAGAAAGTTAACAATTTGTTTTTTTAATACAAGAGACCTTACTCATGCCAACACAATGCAAAATGATCACACTAACAACAAACACTACTAAATATTACTGGACTATAGTAACCAAAACAATGCAAAAATATGTTCACGGTATTTCCAGGGTAATAATAACAGTACCAAATGTTGCACCTAGCTGTTCTCCCTTGCCAGTTTAAAACAATTACTATACCACTTTAATTAGCCTAATGCTTTGTACCCAAAGAAAGGGAACCACCACATTTCTACACTATACTAAAGGTAACTACCATGAAATAAACATGTTCTCAATAACACAGATATTCAAGTTAAATGATTTGCATACTGTACCACAGGGTCTTTTTCAGTGTTCATTTTGTTAATTTTAATGGTGTTATTAAAGATGCATCAAAAATTAGAACACTTTACATATAAATATAATTTTATACTGTAATTAACAAAATGAACTCTGAAAAAGATACACTAACACTTTAATACTTTGGTTAGGAAGCCCAAGGGCCAGGATGTTATTGTATCAGTTTTACATAATTTGAGTAAAGCTGATTTTGTTAATTTTAGCTTAATGTATGTTTAATTACACTTGTTAGTGTATATAATCCAAAGGCCATTATGTACATTACAAATACACAGTCAAAGAGTAAACCACTAAAGCAGAATGACAAAACAGGTAAACTGTTTACAGGAAAATATACTTCACCACCTTCACAAACAATCCTAAATCTGCAAACACATCACAATATAAAGAAAAATCTTAGTACACTTATCAATTTAGTCAGAGCAGACTATGATTACTATACTAGCAACTAAAACAGAGGGGAACAATAAGGTGTTCTTAATGTCAGAAAACTAAAAGAGGGGAAAAGGTGAACATAATAGTTTGAATAAACATAGTAATATCTAATACTGTGATGATTTAAATAAAACACTAGCTCTATGTATTCCTGGCAATTTCTTTTACAACATAAGCAATAATCTACCAAAACCCAGACTGATATATCCTTGCTAATAAATTTAATGCAAATGGACATGTTGTGGAAGCCTGACATCAGGCTATAATGCCCCATACATGAGGAAGTTATGAGAAGAACCCTTAAATATCAAAGTTTCATTCTGCTCACATTTACAGAGTGAGGAAAAAGTTAAGCAATAATAAAAACAATGAAGTTATTAGACTAATACTTTTGGAATAATATAGCTATGATAAGGGAAAGTCTTACATATTTAACTTTTTGAAGAGGTAACACTGGTATGGATAATGGACTTAACCATAAAACATACTTTTGGCACTCTCCCCTGTAACAGTATTACAGATAAACCTTCTCAACTCAACAGTAACAGTTATGCAATTCACTGGGTAAATAATTAGTTGAGAGGAAGATTACAAAAAACAAAGAGGCAATCCATTTAAGCTTTCAGAGTTGTATAGTAGACTTGCTAAAGGCTTGATGTTTGAACCACTGTTGTTGGGTGTCTTTGTTTGGATGCATCTACAGGTAGAGAAACAGAAGTTAAGTTCTCACCATAAAGCTTGATCCTTTACATCCCTATTCTGTCTGATTTAACTGACGAGATTATAGCCGTCTCAAGGAATTAATCCTGCAGCTCTAGCAAGCACTCTGCCTCAAGCACATTCCAAATTCCCACAACACATCTGTTCCTAAACCTACCTCAGATCAAATTTGCTGCTTCACTTGGAGTGAATCACAAATACGGGGTATAGAGTATGTTTGAAGGAGAGGATGGGTTTCAGATAGGTCTAATAGGTTTATCTAGATATAAACAGTGACTATATGGTATGGGGAACGGGAGGGAACAACCTGTCTCACTGGATGGGCTAGGGATGAAAAGGATCCAGTACTTCTATATCTTATTTCATCTCCTGCATCCGATTCAATTGATGGGACAGAATCCCAAGCTAAGTAATTTCCCAGGTAAAATCATGATCGGATGCCTTTGAGGATGGTAGCTAAAAGTAGACTCTAGAGCTGGAGATGATATCTCACTTGTAGTGCTTAGAAAAGGTATTCAACATAGACCAAGTTGCTGCAGCACAAATACCATCACTGAAGAAGTTTTGAAGGTGGGAGTGTAAATTAACACCAACCTAGTTGAGTAAGCTTTAGGCTTCAATGGTAATGGCATGTCACTTGAGTTGCAAGCAAAGGTAAGATATTCTGAGAGATATCTGAACAGTGTTATTTTGGATACGCTGAATCCTAATAAGGAAAGAGCAAAGGAAATAAAAAGTTGTGAATTAATTCTTATAGACTTTGGTGTATGAGCAAGCATAACTGCCTGTTGACATCTAAGGTATGAAAAAGATATTCACTCCTATTGCAATGGTTTTGGAAGAAAACGGGAAGGTGTATAGGTTGGTTGAGGTTGGACTATGCAACAACTTTTAGAATGAACCTAGGACTGTTTTTTTTTAATAATACCTTATCTTTGTGGAAAATTAAACATGGAGGTACACACGGGAGCCCTTGTAGTTCTGAAATCCTTCTTGTTGAGGTGACAACCACTAAAAATGGTGTTTTCCAAGAAAAGTATTTAATTTTGGTAGAGGATGCTGTCTGGAACAGAGGGTATGTTAAGGCTTAAAGAATGAAATTAAGATTCCAGGGTAGTGTTGCATGTTTGACAGGAGGGCATAATAAGGTTCCTTTGAGAAAGGCTATGCACAGTTTTTTGTGCTACAAGTATGGAAATTTGAGACTGCTGTCAAATGAAAATTCAACCATTGAACAGATGGAGCTAGCACCAAATAATGAAGAAAGTAAATGAAGTGATGGAACTAGAACGAAAAAGGGGTATAATCCTTGGTTGGATGTCCATATGGAGAGAAACTTCCATTTGTTTTTATAAATTTTGTGAGTGGATTCTTTTTGGGAAACCCAAAGAATCTGAACCACTATTTGAGAAAGGGTTGGATCAGAGACCATTAATGGAACTGCAGAAACTATGCAGTAAGTTTGAGGGAGTGAGTATCTAGGTGAGGCTTGCTGGATGGGTGGGACAATAGACCCACTTGTAGATCAAAAAGTCATGGTTGCTTCAGTAGATGAGGCCTCAGCAAGGGGAACCATATTTGCCTGGGCAGGAATGGTGCAATAAGGCTCACAGTAGCTTTGCATGCAGAGGTTTTCTGCAGATATTTGCTAATCAAGGAAAGATGAGGAAAGGCATGCAGGAGTTTAGAAAGCCCCTGACAGACAGCCCCTTGATGAGTGTTCCTTTTGAGGAATCAGGGCAAAGTTGCTGAAGCATTTGATACCAGATGGGGAAGCAAGGCTGGTGCAAAGAAAAATGAACCCGCTGAAGTACGGCAAGTGCAACGGCCCAAAAAGATACACAATCCATGTGAAAAAAAAGAGAAAGGCCAGCACAAAGTGGTATGAAATCTTCTTATTTAATTATGGCATATGGGCAAAAAGGTACATAAAATAAAAAAAAAAAACAGACCAGTTTCGACTAAGTCAAGCCTTCCTCAGTGTAAGCCATATAATACACTAGTACCATGCACCATTAAATACCTACATATAACAACATAAGTTCTTCTCATTGGTTGATTAAAGTTGTTCATTAAGTCCAGGGGAAAAAAACACTCAGTTTAATTATCCACTTTTTCTCTTTATTTTTCAGAATGGAGTGCCAACCAATTTTATTGCATCTATCACCTGTGATCCTATCAATGACAGTAAATCTAAAATTTGTAGTTGCATGGGTAAGAACATGCTTGTACAGGGCACTAGATTGTCTTTTATTCCTAATGTCATGATAATGTTCAGTCATATGTAGTCTTAGTGGTCAAGATGTCTGTCCAATATAGAATGCTGAAAAAGAGCATGTGGCCAGATAAATGACCCAATCTGTATTACAGTTGACTAAGAATTTGATATCAAATAAAACAGGTGTATTTTACTGGAAAAATGTTTGGATCTGGTTACTTGTGAACAATGTGCACAATGTCCACAAGGAACGCAGCCATATAAAGGCTCACACACAACTGTATGTTGTTGTTTGTGTCTATTATATTCCTGCCACCATTTATAGTGGCTGAAATGTGAACCCAATGTCTTGCCTCTATGGAAGGAAAATAAACATTTGTGATTAAGAAAGTTAGATAATTTGTGATCAGCTAACAAGATATTCCAATGTCGATTGATAATATCCATCAGTATACATCCATATGTGGTCAAAAAATGAATATTAGATGCCCCCAATTGTTCCTTATCCTTATAGGTCAATAGTGTATTCCTATCCTGAGCAGATGCCCAATTACTTGCAGTTAAGACACTGCCTGACTTGCAGCCCCTGGTTTTGAACCTGCAGACCAAATCTTGTCTGTAATATTCATAATTATCTGGATTGGAACAGATGCGTCTCATATGAAGGAACTGTAATTTTGGAATGTTCCTTATAATATGAGGAGGATGGAATCTGGTGGCATGCAGAAGTGAATTATATTGTGGATATTTACGATATACCTGACTATCCAAAGTGTTGTCCATGTTTCTGGTCACCAAAACATCCAGAAAAGTAATTTGTTGTGTATGGTAATTCACCTTGAAGTGTATACCCCACTTATTGCCATTTAGATAATCAACAAATTATTTTAAATATTCACTATCCACCCTCCAAGACCATCCAACAATCATCTAAATAGCATCTCCAAATATCTATTTCATTGAGATATATACTATGACTAGTATCATAAATCAACTGTTCTTCCAAAAAGGCCATGAACAAATCAGCATAAACTGGGGCAAAAGAAGCCCCCACGGCAGTACTTTGCAACTGCTAAAAACATCTACCATGATAATACAACATATTTCTGGTAAGCACATGTTCTGCTAGACAGAGAAGGAAAGTGTTGAACCCTGGTGGATATAATTCAGATCTATCTAACCAGTATTGTAAAGCCTGTAAACCTGCCCAATGGGGAGTACTGGTATAAAATGCTGACACGTCAAGAGTACATATTAACCACCCAAGTTCTAATTGCATATCAGAAATGATATGTAAAAACTCTGTAGTGTCCTGTATTCGTGATCGAACACATTTTAATAAAGGCTTCAAATATTTGGTCAGAAACTGAGAAAGTGGTTCAGTAAGTGAACCTTTACCTGAAACAATTGGCATGCCTAGTGGATTATCCAAGTTCTTGTGAATTTTTGGTAATAGATACAAGTATTGTTTATGAGGGTCAGACACAGTAAGTTAATGTAAAACCGAATCAGATATAATCCCTTCCTCTTTAGCATTATGGAGAAATTGATCGATTTGTTGTTTAAACCTGTGACTAGGGTCCAGGAGCATAGGCCATCACTTAATTGTCTTTCAGCTTCCCCATGATATTTGTCCCAATCCATTACTACCACAGCTCCACCCTTATCTGATGGTAAGATAACCAATTTTTTTGTTATTTTGAAGGTTCAAAAGCACCTGTTGTTCGATCTTTGACAGATTGTGTGACAAAATCCCAAATTCTTTATAGTGAAAATGTAGATCTTTGAGAACAGTCATCTGAAACATAAGAACATTATGGTGCATAGGGGGCATAAACGAAGACTTTTGAAATTTAAACCCATTGTGATCCACATCAGATGAAAGAGTCAAAATGCAATCTCAAATTCAATAAGCAACAAAAAGATGTCACATCTTGGGCAAAAGAATCCTCTGAAACAAAAATGCCTGGTACAAAATTGAGGCCTTTATTTAACAATTGTAATTCAGCTTGAGATAAAGGTATAGATGAAATATTTAACACATTTTCAGTAGTACTTATTTCTGTATCATAATTTTGAGTAATGTCCCCACGTCGTGTACCTGACCTGTGTTTTCTACCTCCCCTACGTGGTTTGCCCCTAAAGGGTTGTCCAGATGACTTTGTTTCAAAATTGGGGAATCTAGAGTGTGGTACATATCCAAGTCTGGGGCAGAGGATCAGTCCTCCACTGATGTTCCACTCTGAGAGGCTCTGGATTTCTTAAGAATGGACTTGGGTCTTTTCCTCTTAAATGGCTTTCTGTCTAGATTATCAAATTTTACATTCTTGGTTACCCCAAAGGGTTTCCCTCTTTGGTAATCCCCCATGTCCCTATTTAATGTATGCATTTTCTTTTAACTGTTTTTCCAAGATCAATAATTCTTTGCTAAGCTGATTCAAACAAGAGACATAACATGGCTGTCTTTCATATTTTTTAGTTTCTTTACAAATACCTACCACCTCTGAAATACACTGGTCAATAAACCTGTCATAATAAGATGTTAATATATCTACAAAACTCATAGATGCCCGCTGTTGGGCAAGACCCCATTTTTCTGATAAGTCCTCATCTATATTGGCAACTAGTGGTTGAATCCTAACTCTAAGGCCCCTCGGGGAAATGCCCTTTGCTTGGTAGGCCTTAAAACGTTTTGAGTGCAAACATTTGTCCTAATGTTCGCGTGCTTTTGGTAAATTTCTGAAAAATGAAAATATATGTGCTATGTGGACCCTCTAGATTAGCCACTTCATTTGCTCCAGTCTTGAACCCCAGTCCAAAGACCCCCAAATCATTCCAATCAGCTGAAAGACCTTGCAAGATCTAATTAAGATCCATAATTAATATACATATAACAGTCAACATCTAATCACCAAAAACCATATATGTATCAGTAAAAAAACAATGATAAATAATGCCTGAATAAGGCCTGTTCAAAAATTGCATGGGAGACCCCCACACTGGGATACAGAATGATAAGACCTATTTCACATAAATGTACATAAATTATGTATAGATACCCCACTACACCAGGTCCAGTCCTATGTGTAAAATGACCCAAATAAGGGGAACAATAGTAGCCACTGCATATACTGAGATGACTCTCCTTCCACCAATGTGGTTATTGACCCACACAAACACAATATCAGTGCAACGCTATGCTCCCCAAAAGTACAAATTTGAAATCTCTTGAAATACAACCAGTAACAGCATATATGAATATAAGTATATGTAAAAAGAAACCAAAAATAATTATAAGGGAGCCATAATAGCCCTTGCACATAACCAAATATATAAGCGTGTATTTGCAATTATAGCATACTGGAAAAACCAATGCCACACTAATATCCAAAATTATGTGAGAACATGAGATGATAATGCTACGTTCCCCTATTTACATAAAAAAATGTTGGTGTGTGTGTATGTATATATATATATATATATATATATATATATATATATATATATATATATATATTATAAATGACCAGACCCAAATGTAGAGATCAAACTTGCCAATCATATCCCTATTGATCTTAAAAAATCCGTACATACTTATGTGAACAATGTCAACTCAGCCTGTATCTCACTGTGATATGTTCAAGGTCCCGACTGAAACAAAGATTACATATTAAGTTATTATAATACTGATGACGTAATGTTGAGAAAAAACAACATCAACCTCAGATGTAACTGCTATAAGCAATAATGGCCAAAATCCAGATTAAACATTTCCCCCATACATAGCTGGTGTTATCAATGATGTATCAAAAATGTCCAGAATGAATGAACATAAGATATTGGACATATGGTAGTTCACATAGAAAAGTACAGATAATTATTTTATCAAATAGTCAGCATGTCCGTAAGTAATGGCCAAAGTTCAATCTTGTTAAATTGAAAAAATTTTTGATGGTTTCTTAAGCGGTCACTCACTGCGTAAAAACGCCAGATAGGTACACCAAAATATGATCGTATAAAATCCAAATAAGGCCTATAGAAGAGAAAATGCTAAATACCCCTGTCAAAAACACATAACCCAGAATCAAGCCAAGCAAACGTGTCACCTTCACGCTATATACACTGTATGACAGTTGGATCCAAAAGTTCATCTGTTTAAATCCCAAAAACGCCACAAAACATATTAATGTCTTGACAACGACAGTACAATCCTTCCAACGAAATTCACAAACTGTTCCATATTGAAAATGTAACCCAAAAGTTACTGGTAAATAGAAAATGAAGTCAATAGTATGTCCAACAACATCCAACGTATTGAGCCTTATAATCCAAGGCTGGTCCCAGCAGTAGCAGCAGATGCGTTGTCCTTCTGAAGGGTGACAAACCACTTGCCAAATATTACGATGGGTCTGCTCAGCTTGTCTGCTGGGTAGCTGTTTTTTACCTGAATGTGCACTGCTGTCAGAAAATGGAGAGAAGTTATCACCCACTACCAGACTCTCATGGCTGCTCAA
The DNA here is from genome assembly GCF_019279795.1 of Protopterus annectens. Taxonomy (NCBI): domain Eukaryota; kingdom Metazoa; phylum Chordata; order Ceratodontiformes; family Protopteridae; genus Protopterus; species Protopterus annectens. The sequence continues at coordinate 73,734,259 of NC_056744.1, read as the reverse complement.
TAAAGGGGATAAGATCCGGGTCCTCCTTGCTTATTTGTGTACAATACTACTTACATTATGTCTGAATGAATGACTATCACCTCTGGAAGGAGGTAGTCCTGAAAGGCCTACAATGCTAGTAGAATTGCCCTCACCTCCAGCATACTGATATGAAGATTGGCCCCCAAGTCTATCCAGGCTCCAAAGGCCATTCTCCCGTCATAATGCCACTATCTTTCCCAGAAAGGAGGCACCCATGCTGACTGCTGCAACTGGCACAGAAAGGACAAAGGGTTGGCCAAGAGAAACCTAACAAATTGGGATGCCTACAGTGTTGGAAAGCAGGGAGTATGGTATACTTAGAGTCCACTGTATCACCCTCATGTAAAGACGAGGGTGCTACAGTGGTACCCTCATGTAAAGACGAGGGTACTACAGTGGTACCTTCATGTAAACACAAGGGTGCTACAGTGTCAGCCTCATGTAAAGAATGTAAAGAAGAGGGTAGTATAGTGGCACCCTCATGTAAAGCTAAGGGTGCTACAGTGGCAGCCTCATGTAAAGATGAGGGTAATACTGTGGCACTCTCCTGTAAAGATGCTACAGTGGCAACCTCATGTAAAGAAGAAATGGAATTAGAAATATGAATGAAGCCATCAATCTAAGTACTTTTAGGACTAGAGTGTCTGGGGGAAGAGTGGTGATCTAACAGACTGGTTATGGACTTACTTAATGACAAGAGCTTTTTCTTTTGTAATTTTACTATGCAAGCTGTTGTGTCCAAATGGCAGCCAATGAAAATCAATGTCTGAGATGGCTGAAGTCAGGTCTTTTCCATATTTACAGAGATACCCAAGGAATGGCAAAGTTGAAACAAGTAACCTCTGGCAGCAAAAAGATTCTATCGATAAAGGAGCTAGGAGCCAGTCATCTAGGTATGAAAAAAAATGCATTACTTTGAGTCACAGATGACCTGTGACTACTTGATAAACACCCAGGGGGCTGTGGTGAGAGCAGGACTCAAGACTGAGAGTGAATGGCTCCTTTCCATAAGCACAGAAATCTCCTAGACTACTTCGCAATTTTGTTATGGAGGGAGGTTTATTGAGCATGTCCAGTCATTTGCCTCTTGACATCATCAAATTACTTGTACAGTGACCAACATGAACTGGATCTTTGTTATGTACTACTAATTAAAGCCACTGAGACTCCGAACTGGCCTGAGGTTCTTGGTTTTCTTTGGGACTAAAAAGAATCTTGAACAGACCCCAGACACTTTCTGGTCTGGTGGGACCTTCTGGATGGCTCTTTTTTTCCCAGCTGGAGTAGCAATCTCTCTCTTTGTCCCTCTGCTCTAGAAGGGTGGAAAGTCTGGGAGTGGCAGAGACTTTTGATTTGGAATGGAGGGAAAAAGTACCTCTGGGTATTATCCTCCTCACCCACTTCTCTTGAGTGATGGTCATCTATGCATGTGAGTGAAGAGATAACAGGCCTCTGACTGCCTCCAGAGGGAAGCAGGTGTGCAAGTCTTCAGGAATACTGAGATCATTTCCCAGAGAAGGGACCCTTGAATCTCTGGTTTTACAGACCACACCTGCTCCTGGGACAATAACCACTGAAGGGGCCACTTTAGCCTTAGATGTCCCATCAGAAGATTACTGAAAGGATGGGTTTTGAAAAGGAGTGATTTTGGACCTTTCTGACGAGAGTCCTTGTAGTTCTGAAATTCTGAACACTGGGGGGGGGGGTCTCAAACCATGCACCAAGGGCAGACAACACCATACCCTTCCTGCTCATTCCTCTGTAGTTTCTACTTGACTTCAGGTCCAAACAGTAAGAAGGCAACAACAAAGGACATTTTTAAAGTTGACTGCAAAATCACAAAGCTGAAGCCAGGCATGATGTCTCATGCTTATGCCTGCTCACGCCATTCCAGCTACTCCATCAAGTTCATTATGTACAGTCTCATCAAGAGATTGGAAATAGCTAACACTATGGCCACATGAGCTTTGACTTGGTTTTATAGACACTGGAGTGGCCAGCCTACTCAGTGAGTTTAATTCCTGTTCAGCTGTCTCTCTTTGGAAGTGGTTCATGTGAGTAATGTGATTTAATGCTCTCAAGGCAAACATGCTCGAGGAGCAAGTACACTCTTCCCATTCTGTCCATTGCCCAAGACTCACGGTTGAGAATATGAACAGCCTCTGTGTCTTCAGACTGCTTTTTACTACTGCAATAATGGTGTATGGCCATAAGAAGGTCTTTACTCCAATGTTGTCTGCCTTTAGAGGAAAACATTTCATCTGTTTCCTCTGGATTGCTTTAGTGAAGTTGGACTCCTGCCATGCTCTCCCCACAACCAGATCAATCTGATGGTCAGCATTGAAGTACCATCCAGGAGGTAGAGGCAGCAGAGCAGAATGCTTCAGATAACATTTTGTGTGTTACCAGGGGAGGGGGTTTGGAGGGCCATGATACATTCTGGTGCATCAATTCTAGTATCTTGCCAAATTGATACCTTCTGGATTGGACTGTGGGGAACCCACCTTTTCGTCCAAATCAATGTTAAAAGGCATGGACCCTATGTGGGAATCAATGTGCCTCCTTTTATATGTCCATTTCTTATAAGAATCTAGTGTGGAGGCATCCAAATCCCTAGAAGACACAGACTGAATGAAGCTTTCAGGCCTGCTGTATGCTTAGGAAGGAAGATGAGAGGGTTGGGGTACAGACTGAATCGTGATGAGGGTTGGAACTGGCATTAAGAGAACTTCTGTGGACTACTGTGAGGAAGCAATCATCCTTTTCATAACTTTGATAAATGAGCCTGAGTTGGTTGGCATCAGAGATCTATGAGTTGGTGCCATATTAATCCCCACCAAAGTGGACATCAACAGCAACAGAAGACAGGGGAGTGGGGGCACATACACTAATGACCTGGAAGGGTCCAATACAGAAAATGGAGTCAACATCTCAAACTCTGAGGACTCCAACAATGTAAACAACACTGAATTAATCAGAACCAAACATGGTGCCAAAGAACTGGCACTGCGGGTCCATCCCAGGGACTCCAATAGCCCCAGGGATCTTGGAGCTGAGTAAGTCAGATACAACGATGTCAGCACAAAGACCTCCAAACCATGTGGTGTTGACTTTACAGGCTCCATGTGCGACAATGACTCCAAAGCCACCACTGCCAAAACTGGGACCAAAGAAGGAGCTTAGAGAGGGGGGAAATGAGCCCTGAAGACACAGGGGGATTGGATGATACCCATTTCAAGCTAAACTTTCAAGAATGCTCTCATCATTCTGTCCCAGGCCATTTCACATGTGCTGCAGAAAGACCTGGTAACCTAAGGGAAGATGTTGAAGAGGGTGAGGGGAGAGAAATCTGGAGCACGCTCTTATCTAGCAATGGGCACTTGTACTTTTTTTTGGGTGACCTGTCAGAAATTATGATTGCCTCTACGCAGGAGAGAAACCACCACCAAAGACGCAGAATGGACAGTAACCAGTACCAACGGTGGCTGTTGAGGATCTGTCTGGTTAAGGACCCTTTGGAGTCAAAGAAAGACCCAGGTCTTCCACCTTTCTTTTTCTGTCAGATCTTTCCTTATCATTGTCCTTGTCCTTTTCTTTGCTTTTGTCATATTCTGGTGGAGGCAATATTTTCAAACTTAGAGCATTTTTATGTTTAAACAATGAATGAGGTCCAACCTTTACATATATCACAACCCACCTGAGTTGAAAACCCGCGTTTGCACTTCTTTCCCACCTTTCCTGTAACTAGTCTAGTCCAGATACATATTTGCTGTATCCAGGACTGTTTGTAAGCTTCTGAGGCCCCCCAAGCCTTTCTGTGTTGTCAGCGGGAATGGTAAGCACAAGGTAGCCTATCTACCACAAGAGGAGTGGTTTCTGGCTCAAAAATTGTAGTTTATTGGCTATATGGGCAGTTTTTTTCATCCCTTTCAACTTTCTGGTTTAAAAGCCCACATTTGCGTTTGTTTAAGCTCCGCTGATCCAGTTCTGGAATCCTGCAGACTGCAAGAGCATCAGGAAGGAGAAAGAGATACTCTAAGTGCCTCCATTTTGATTTTTTCCTAATTTACTGCTTTCTGCACTTGCTTATAGTCATTATTTTAATTTAATTGCATTTATTTAAACTGTATTTGCTTTAATATTGCTACACACTCAATAGTGCTAGCTTGTACTGCATTTAAATTGTTTTTACTGCTGTTTTAGCTGCTTTTCTGTAAAAAAAAAAAAAAAGCTGTAAACTTGTTTCCAGCCTTTCCTGTAACTAGTCTAGTCCAGATACAAATTTCCTGTATCTAGGACTGTACGCTTCTTAGCCCCCCAAGCCTTTCTGTGTTGGAAGGAAGCCTTCTAGCTTATCAGTGAGAATGGTAAGCACAAGATAGCCTATCTACCACAAGAGGAGTGGTTTCTGGCCCAGAAATTGTAGTTTATTGGCTGTTTGGGCAGTTTTTCCATCTCTTTCAACTTTCAGGTTTAAAAGTCCGCTGAGGTAAACTATTAATGGTGCCAGAAATCTGCTCTTCAGTTTTTCCCTTAGATCTTGCTAGTTCTTTCTTTCTCTCTTGCACTTAAAATAGCTTAATCACTTTGCACTTCAACAGGATTTTGTAGCAATTATTGTAGCATACCCAAGTGCCATCAGCGCTAGTCATTCTTCACAGAAATAACTCCAGTACTTAGTAGTTACGACTAACACTTCTGGCATGATTAAAGGGCAGTTCCCTGTGCTTTCTCCTATTAACCTGATGCACTTGGACATTCTGAGGCAGTGTAACAACTACCTCATATACACAGACAACCCTCTCCTCTTACCCCAACACTCAGACTTGTAAGAGATGCACTTATATCACCAAACTGGAAGCTATGCACTCTCCAACCAAGACCGGACTAGCTGGTCAAGAGGAGAAGGCCAATGCCTGCACCACACCACATGCAACACAGAGCCCTCCACAACACCCACCATCACACCTCTCACATAAAAACACAAACCACACACCCACCTTCGCGGAGGCTCTCAACAGAAATTTACCCAAACAGCTGAGACCTCCAAGACAAAAACGCACTTGACCACCACAACACAGAACAAACCACAGGACACATAGCTCACCTCAACAGTGTGCCCCTAAACCTAAGCCCCTAAGGCTAAACACCTTGCCCAATACACTAATCATAGGTGGCTCAACAGTGAGGCACACAGATGTCCCACTCACTAGGTTGAATAAGGAGAAGGTAACAGTCAGCTGTCTATCAGGTGCCAGAATCCGACAAAGAACACACGCACTCAGGTCTCCACAAGTACAAGTATGACTCTGTCATTGTCCATGTGGGTGTGAATGACCTGAGATGCACCTCCCTGGACGACATGAAAAGAGATATGGTAGGGCTCCCGGATTATGTAGCCCAGGCAGGTATGACCCTAGCCCTGAGTAGTATCCTACCGTCACTCAGAATGATACCGCAGTACAAACAAAAAATGACTGATTTCAACAAATGGCTAAGTTTCTGGTGTCATTCTAAGGGGATCCAGTATCTGTCTGCTTGGGATGACATGATAGACAGACCTTGATGCTTTGCCAGAGATGGCCTGCATCTATCTGTCACCCTTGGGTTTCTGGGTACTGGTTAAGGCTCTTGCCACCCCTATAGTGCCTTTTCTAGACGGTGTTCCAAAGACCATATTACCACCATAAGCTATAAATAAATGCAATCTGAGGGTCATGCTGATCAATGCTAGAAGTGTAAATCTCAAGATGCACTCACTCTAAGCACTGTTCAAACTAGAGCACATATACATTTGTGCTGTAACAGACACCTGCTTTAAAATGGCAGAAAGCACCCCTGTGCTACCAGGCTATAATTCATTTCACACCTTTCAGCCCCAAAACCTGGACTGAAGCTCCAAAGGTCTCCATATTCAAAAAGGATATGCACACCTCCAGACTAGTAACCCAGTATAATGCATCTGAGATACTTCAGGTACAACTAACATTGGGTAAGACGGCGATCCAGGTCATAGCCTGCTATAGGTCCCCAACCATGTCCCTAGACTTTCACTTCATGTTCCTAAGCACCCTGGAATCTATCAAGGTCCAACCCAACACTCTCATACTAGGAGACTTCAACTACCCCTCCATCAACTGGGAAAACTACTCAAGGACCAATACACTGGCCCAACGCTTCTTGGAATTCAGTTCCAATCCCCTGGATTAGCTCATTCTGACCCCCCACTAGAGGAAGCAACATCCTTGACCTGGTTATTACTAACATGGGCGACAGCTGCTCTACACCAATAGTCAATCGCTCCCTGGTCAGATCCGACCATAAACTAATCACCATGAAAATCCACATCTCACCCACCCACCACTCAAAGGTAACCACCTAGAATAACTTCTCCAAAGCTGACTTTGGGCTCCTAAAAACAGAGGTGGCTAACTTCACGGCACCCATCCCAATTGACTGCCAAATCATACAGCAATGCACTGTATGAACATGTACATAAATGCATGGAACTAGCCAAACCCAACAGAAACAAGACGCTCTCCTCCAAAAAAGGGAAGCCAATTTGGTGGTCCTCTGCCATTAATAAACTCTACAACAGAAGGAAGAAACTATTGCAGAAAAAGGTGAAGTCCCAAGACTGCAAAAACTCCCTCATTAGTCTCAACAAAAAGTTGAGATCCCTCATCAAATCCTCCAAAGCCAGCTATGAAGGCAGAATTGCAACAGACACTAAAAACAATCACAAAGCCTTCTATAGTTATATCAGGAACCTCCATGTCAATACTCAGACTAGCTCTGAGTTACTGCACAATGGTACCTCCTATACTGAGCCAACAGATATTGCCAAAATACTGGCCGACAGAGTCAGTGCCAACTTTACCCCTCCCCCCTGCCCAAAGGACCAATCACAATACCAGAAAAATAGCAGGTACCCAGCATTACTGCAGCACAGGTTAAAGTTGCATTGTCCAAGGCCAAGAATACAGCTTCCATGGGACTCAATAATATCCCTGGCTGTGTTCTACATGAACTACAAAGTGAAGTGGCACCACATCTGTGTGCCCTGTTCAGTCACAGCCTCACCTCAGGCTTTCTGCCTACCAAATGGCGCACTGCTACAGTCATCCCTCTCCATAAAGGGGGAATGACTACAGACCCTGGGAATTATAACCCCATTAGCCTGACGAGTCTGACATGTAAAGCTATGAAGCGCATCATCATGGACCTGATTAACAAAGATATAGGAAATTTCCAAACTCTAGAGCCCATGCAATTTGGCTTTGTAAAAGGGAGAAGATGCCTGCTCAACCTGGTTGACTTCTTTGAGTCAGTCACCAGGGCTGTGGATGAAGGTAAGGCAGTGCATACAGCCTACCTCGATCTGGCCAAGGCCTTTGATACTATTCCTCACTCGGGAATTATTGATAAATTCACCAAACTAGGCATCAACCCCTATATCATTAGGTGGGTTACAACTGGCTCACAGATAGAACACAAAGTGTGAAAGTAGCAGACTCCAAGTCAGACTGCCAACCAGTCACGAGTTGAGTCCCACAGGGATTGGTCCTGGGTCCTCTCCTGTTCGGCATCTACTTCTCAGAAGTTCAGGCCAACACAAAGGGACTCTGGCTGACCAAGTTCACAGACAACTGCAAGCTGGGAGCCATTAACTCCCCAAGTGATGCAGACATCCTACAGAAAGGCCTCACTGAGACCAATGACTGGTGTTGAAATCATGGCCTTAAGCTTAACGCCAAAAAATGCGTCGTCATCCCCTTTTGGTAAAAACTCAGTTCCCACTTATTACCACACTGACGGGAGCCCACTGAACACTGAAGGCATTATAAGAGATCTGGGGATGCAGGCTGACAGCAACCTCTCCTTTGACCACCACATTGCCACTGTGGTCCTTATGTGACACACTTCATTACCAAGGGATTTACATCCAGGAAGAAATAGGTCATCGTCTCTCTCTCTCTCTCTACTTTTCCCTCATTAGACCAATCATCGAGTATAATGCCCCATTTCGCATGTACCTCACTAGACACCTGCAACAGCTGGAGAGGCCACAGAAGTACCTCACAAAGAGGATCCTAGGCATTAAACACATGTCCTACATGGACAGACTCAAAAGACTGCAGTTTTTCTCTGTCTCATCTCACCTATTTAGAGGCGATCTCTGCTTGACTTAAAAAGCCATGTCTGACCCAGCTCTGTTAGAAATGCTGCATCTAAAGACATCCCAATCCCTCCACACCACTTGCTCCAGAGATCTCATCCTCATAACCACAATTAACAGAACTTGGTGGAGGGACAGGTTCCTCACCCAGAGACTGCCCATGCTCTGGAACAGACTTCCTATACATGTCAAGCAGAGCACATCGCTGTCCCTCTTCAAGAGAAATCTTGACGAGTGGATGGGTAATAGAAAGTTCACCCCAGGGATCACTCCAGTGGCTGTACTTGATAGAGGCACTGGAAACTAACGTCGGGTGGCACAATGCCAGGAGACACTTCTATGGGTTAGGCTTGTAAAGGCTCCAGGGTGATTAGCTTAGTACATAGGAACCTACGAACCAAAAGGTGCCCTGTCACTAGGCACACAACGCAAAGCCTGTGGGTGTTATGGGGCAGAATCCTGCAGCCACATTTACCACATATTTTTAAAACCCTTTCTAAACTGAAGTTTGATTTAGCCAAAAATATAACACACAACTACTTCAACAAAAATAACAGCAGAATAGCACTTCATTATTCTAGCAAAACGTAGCACAAATATAGCACAAGCAGAGGAAAAAGTAGTTAAAAAAGTAAAAAACTATAAATATCTATAAGTGATTCAGTTAAAAAGAACTACTAAACTGTAAAAATGAAAATAATAAAGAACAGTGATTAGGCTTCTGCGTCTGATACTCAGAGAAGGAACAGAAAACTATAAAATACTTAAAAAGATGAGGAAATGGGATGACAGCTAAGAAGAAATGCTTGAAACAGCTGAGTGCAGAGATTGTGACTCATCTTTGAGCAGCAAACAAGATCTGAGGTAGGGTTATGGACAGATGCATGGCGGAAATTTAGAATGAGCTTGTGGTTAAAACACTTAACACAGATGCCACATCTGATCCATGTGATGGCTGTAATCTGAAATGGACAGTGAAATAAATGGATGACTGCAAACTGGGGAATATAATTACCTCCACTAAGGATACAAAATACTTCAATATATAAAATTGGCCACCCGTATCACTAAATGTAGTGTTTTTCAGATATGAGAAAAAAAAGATATATACTCCAAAAACAAAATTAATGGAGAATCATTAAATGTAGGCAATGAACCAAAAGTTCTAGGAATCTTTGTAGACAATGAAATAAGTTCTAATCAGTATGGAGCAAGTAAACACAAAAAGACTTGCTCTGTAGCTCAGCTCTTAACATAAATGACAAGAAAAATGACAGAAGTGTGTGTGTGTGTGTGTGTCTGCCTGTAAATCACATCCCATATTCTGAAACCTAAAACGAGGCATCTGCCAGGTTTAAACAAGTTCAGAGATTTCAATAGAATATACAGGGGATCGAAACCAAACTAATCTGGCAGACTACAGGAAGTGTTTTCCCCCTACGTTTCACTGAATCTCAATTCACTGAAAAGTCAGCCAAATGAAGCATTTGCTAAAAAAAGAGCATTTATGTGAAGGGATTCCCCTGTGTTTGATACACAGGGACACACAAGCGTAGCTGGCTAAACCAGTGCTCTGTGGCCATGTGCTAGTACCATGAACGAACTTCCCACCTCAAAAATAAATAAATAAATAAATAAATAAATAAATAAATAAATAAAGTGCACTTACTGTATTAAGCCAATCATTACAATTTTGCGATTGGCTTGTTACAGTCAGGTCTATGACCCCCCTCCCCCAACTCTTCCACTGAAGAGCAAAAAAAACAGACATTCCTTAAACAGGCAGACGAACTAGGTGGCCAGATACAAGATAGACACATCCTGCCCCAGCCATGGCAGCCATTCATTTCCCGTTTCTGTGCCCTACCCCCAACACTCCATCACATTTTATTTTAAAAAATGTATTTCTTCTTTTAAACTAACAAACAAGTGCTACAGTTTATACCCTGCCTGCATGGAGCTTTGTAGTGCTCAGATTTTAGTTAGAAAAGATTTTTTTTCCCTGCTTTTGAACTAGCAAGCAGCTACTACAATTTTCACCATACACAAAGCGTTGGAGTGCTCAGGTTTGACCACAAATGCAATACCAGATTTATAAACTTGGTAATGCATTAAAGAGAGATCAGGGTCAGCGTATATGTTTCCCCAACACTTTACAAACAAGGCAGATACCCCCTCACCCCACCTTAGTTCCTCTACTGTGTATAAACACGCAAACACACACACATATATGTATATATGTGTGTGCATTGGTGTGTATGTATGTGTGTATATATATATATATATATATATATATATATATATATATATATATATATATATATACATACATACATACACATATACACACTCATACATACATACATATGGGTCCCCTTCAGAGTATTGAAATTGCAGAACATTGAACCTCTGATCATCGAGGTCCAGAGGATCTAAGTTCTGCAATATTGAACTCAAAAAAAAAAAAAAAAAAAAACTAAAACTTTTTTCATGTATTTGCGGGGGGGGGCACTCCCCACACCCCCCGCTACTAAAATATACCAACTCCGAGATCACACTACGGTGAAGAGAATTGAAATTTACTGTTCTCTTCACAGTAGTGCAATCTCGGAGTTGGTAAATTTAAGTAGCAGGGGGTGTGGGGGGAGGTGCAGAGGGGCATGCTCACATTTTAGTTTTTTTTTTTTTTTTTGAGTTCAATATTGCAGAACTTGGATCCTTTGGACCTCGATGATCAGAGGTTCAATGTTCTGCAAATTTAAAGTAGCAGGGGGTGTGGGGGGTGCAGGGGGGCTTTCCCACTGCAAATACTTACAAGCAGAGTTTTTATCTTTTTACATTTATCTTCTTTAATGTTCAATGTTGTAGAACATCGATCATCTCCTCCTCTATGATGTGTGGTTCGATGTTCTGCAACTTTGAGCATTTGAAATACACTTATATATATATATACATACATGCACACACACACACACACACACACACACATATATATATATATATATATATATATATATATATATCTTTACAGATTCGTCAAAATATAAACAGTGACCCTAATGTTGAAAGGTCTCCACCAGGGTTTTAATGTAGAAGTAAAGCTTGGTTAAAAAAAAAAGTCGGATGCTTCACTGACTCACATTAAGCTTCTGTGAAGCACACACACAAAAAAAACAACCAGATTCCAGTGGCCTTGCTGTTTAGCAACAGGAAAAACCTACAAAACTAAAGGAAAAAGCAATCGATATGTGTACAAGTCTATGTGCACATGGGAGATAAAGAAAGACAGCGTGAGTGAGAGACACGCATCGCACACCTTAACTTCTTTCATCTCCAAGGGATAGCCCATTATCACTCATTTTCTTAACAATAAAAAGTATGACACTCTAATGTCTGCCATTACTGACCGACTATAATCCTCAGTGATTTACCAGTAAATCAAACATTCTAAGAAGGACACAGAAAAACTATGAAACAAAATCACTGACATATGGAGCCTGGCAACAGGATGCATGGGTATGGTGGAGGCCATAAAGCTCAAAACCTTGAGAACTTCTCTGGCCATGAAAGATGACCGAGGAAGAAGAGAATGGAAGAAGGTTGTCAAAGACAGAACTTTGGGGAGCAAAAGAAAAGTCAACATGGAAATGGTCCGAGTCCTGCAAACAAGAAAAATATGAACTTTGGAGGGTGTGAAGACTGACCTTTTGAGATTGATGGTGAACCACAGACTTTGTAAAAGAAGAATGGTGACGTGGAGATCTTGAAGGAGACTGCTGGGAGGAAAAAGCCTGAATAGCAAGTAGTCTAAATAGAGGAATATCTGTACCCCTCAAAGCCTGCAAAAAGCAATAACAGTGAGGCATTTAGTGAACACCCTTGGGGCAGTAGAAAGGCCAAAGTGCAAAGCAGAAAACTAAAAATGAGAGGAATAAACAAAGAAACATAATTTCCTGAACAGAGGGTGAATAAGAATATGAAGAAAGGCATTGTTGAGATGACGACAGACTAAAAAGCATGAGGAAGAAGGAGAGGAAACAAAGTCTGAAAAGAAAGCGTCTTGAAAGAAGGGACCTCAAGAAAGTTGTTAAGTAGAGAAAGGTCAAGAACTGGTCTCCAAGTCCCCTACTTCTGGAAACCCAAAACATCCTGGAGTAAAAACTCCTTTCCACTTGGATGAGTGGAACAGGCTGAATGGTGCCATGATCCAAAAGGGATTAAAAACCTCTGGGAAATGAAAAATCTGGTCTGGAGGAGGCTGCAGAATGCGTGAAAAGGTTAGAAGGGACTTCCACAACATGAAACAACTCTAATGAATGACACACAGTACCCAGGAATCTGAGGTGACCTGTTGCCAATATGAAAGGAACAGAGAAAGGTGGAGGGACAAGGGAACCTGCCCTGGGGAAGTCAGGTGCAAGCAAAATGTCAGAGACAGAAAGGTTTGTCCTGAAACAAAGGTATCCAAGACATAGGAGTCTGGGTACACGTGGCAGAAGGAATACATCTAGATCCCTTCCTGCCTTTGGAAGGCTGATGAAGCTTGCCTATGGAAAAAGGCAGATTTAGAAAGGTAATTCCTCCGAAGTTTAGGAAGGGGAAGACAAAAATATGCTTGAGTTCCTGCATGGCCTTACCCTTATCCTGAAGAGACTTAAACAGATCAGCTGCAACTATCACAAAAAGATTTTTATTATCCACAGGAGCATCCAAAAGCTTGGCTTTAATATTATCAGGCAAAGCCAATAATAATGCCTCATCAAAGAACCAAAGGCAGCAGCCCTGGAACAGGCATCAGCAGCATCGTAACTGCATTTTATGGAGTGAGAAGCAACATGAGAAGTGGACCCAGGCAGGGAAAGAGTTGAAGCTTTCCCTTCAGAATCAGGAAGATCAGCCACAACCTTACCTACCTGACAAAGGACAGCTAAGACATACCAGGTCATATGGTTTTGATAATTAACAGCCTGAAAGGACAAGGTGGTAGCAGTGTACACTTTTTTGCACAATCTTTCCATAGCTCTACTACCCTTATCTTAAGGAAGGAGCTTAGAGGAGGGCAAACGCTTAAAAGGCTTGTCTGTACAGACTAAAACCAAAGAAGGATCAGCAGAAGGACACTTAAAACGTACAGTCCTCAGGCACTTTGTAGAACCTATCAGCTTTTTAGGGGCAGAGGGTTGAGAGTTTAGAACTACACAGGCAGCAGAAAAGGTATCCAAAAGGTGAATCCATTTGTAAAAACTCATAGTACCTCTTTTAGATGTCAGAAACCTGGGAGCAATCTCATTACGAGCAACATTATCCCAAAAGGATAATTCTTCCAAAGGGGAATCTGGGCTCATAGAATCTTCTTCCTCTCATCCATAATCTGGAGAAGAAGGAATTTGACAGGAGTAAGCTAGGGATTCATCTCCAGAATCTAAGTTCTCAACTGAGGAATCTGTTTCCCTTGCCCTCTTAACATGAGTGGAAGACCAGGGAGGAGCAGGGACTGAAACCCCTGCAGCGGCTTCAAGGCCATCAAAGCACTGAATAAGCCTTGGGTAAAATCCTGCCATTCACACTGGGTTCTTTAACAATAGGGGTAATATGTTTAATCTTTTGTTTTTTTCTTAAGTGGGGCATCTGCTCTAACGACCCTCGGCAGTTCAGTCGCTTGCCAAGATTCAATAACAGCACCAGAAATCTCCTTCCAGACCAAGATTTGAGGAATTCCCCTTGGCCTTTCTGAAATAATCAGCAGAGCCCCCCCAAGTGTCTGCAGCAGATGTGTGTAAAACCTCTGAGAATGTGCAAGAACTTGGATCCATGCTGGCCTTTGATGGCGTCATGGCAGAGGAATCTAATGCAAGCACTGGACTGTCTTTAGAGCTTTTACTTTCTTTTACTGAGATGTCCGATATAGGCTGAACAGCAACAGGATCAGGTCTAGACTTTTTGATCTGCTTTGAAAAAGACTGTCCCTCATGACAGAAGGATTCTGTCATAGCACCCTGAGGCAGCAATTTAATATGCTAGTTCTTCGGGTATAAGGGTACAGATGATGAGTGACTACAAAGGGTCTTAGGTAAAAATGCTTGACAGGCAGAGCATTGCATATGGTTGTGAGAAGCACCTGGTCGTGAAGGTCATTGTGAGGACTCTGCTTCCCACACTGACATTTTCCCTTCTTGGATGATATGAACACAAGTGAACAACAAAACAGAACAAAAAAGAGAATAAACCCCAATGGGGCACTTATCGGAAACAGCTTGGTTACTGGCACAGCAAAAGGGCATTCAGACCAATGTTCAACAATGGCATTCAGACTGGTGCCAAAAAAGGTCTGAGTATTTGCGTCCATATGTCACCTTTATGCCTTACATGGGGAACACACATATAGCATATGGGGCCTAGAAGATCTTAAGGCTTTGGTATAGTGACCAGATATTTGGCCATCCTTGGCAGACGATCCTTTCAGTGAAGAATACTGCAACAGTGATGTGGAAAGACATCGATCACTGCTCTCCGTATCCTACTGACTTCTTCCTGGGGATCTGTGTTTGGCAAATAAAGCCAAACTTATCCTTATAACATAAAACAAGGGGAGGCAACATATCCTACTAATCTAATGATTAAAGATAGCATAAACAACAGAAAAACATTGGATAGATTCATTACACAATGACTTTTAAAACATGGAAACAAATTATCACTCATAATAAAATTAAGTAACTCACTACCATTACTTACATACAATGCTGCAAAGTACAGGTGCAACTAAAAATCAACAGAAGTCATAAGTCAAGCTTTCTGAAGAGCAAATAGTTGTAAGCTTATACCAGAACTTGTGATACTAGGTATGCTGCTAAGTACAAGGGCAACTAAAAATCGACTTCCAACATGGCTGCACATCGAGTAACAGCTTATTTCTAGCTCTCCCAGTGTAAAAACAGAAACTCAGTAAAGAAGGCTGGTAGACTTCTGTTTATGGGTAAATTTCAGTAACTGGCTTGTAAGTGCACTACCTGGATGCCAGAAATAAAGAAATACAGACAACCTAGAAAAAATCAGCTACAAAAAGTGACGAAAAAACACAGACGGGGAAAAGTTCTGCAGCTGTTCAGCAAAAATCAATGCAACCTTCAGAAATGACTTCCAGTAACCTACAAGAAGATACAAGACAACTGCACACAGACCTGGTTAAAATAAACAAAACACTGATGGAGTATATCAACACAAACATCAAAAGACTGAAAAACATGGAAGAAGCTTTAAACAGATATTCAGAAGAGATGATAAAGTTGCAAAAATCAGAGGTCAAAATAAAGAATAGGGTGGCTGAATATGAGACTGCTCAGGAAGAGATGTTTCAAAAAATAATAGAATTAGAATACAGATCATGTAGGTAAAGCCTGCCATTTTCAGAAAGACCAGAGAAGCTGGAAGAAACAGACTACATTAATTTTATGAAAGTGCAATAAGCAACTGGACTGGTATTCCACAGCAGGAATTGTTAGTTGAAAGGGCTCATTGTGTGTATGCTCCAAACTTGGCTATGAAAAAGTAGCATAGACCTTTAATAGTAAATATGCAATCCTACCAGCAGAAGGAGTTGATTCTGACAAAATTGTGGCAGAAGGACAAACAACTAAAAGTGGGAGACAGCAGAGTGTTTGTAGAGAATGATTGCTCATTGTACACCACACAGAAGATGACCAAATGTATTCCACTATTCAGGGAATATTGAGATGCACGTGTGAGATTTAAACTGCTGTACCAGCTGTCTTCAAGGTATTCTTCCATGGAGACACAAAATAATTTTTTGATGAAGTACATGCTAACGAAGAAATACAAAGGTTTGCCAAATAAAAAGTAAGCTGTGAAACCGAAGGAGATTCTGCTTCTTGTTCTTCTGGTAGTAAGAATCAGAGAGAGACTGTACCTGTGAAATCTTTTCAAATGTTTCAATGGAAAATGTTAGAGAGAAAGAAGGGAGCATGAGAGTTGACTAGAAGAATCGAGAGTATGTTGGAAATGAAGCACAGAAAGGATTTCAAACAATAATATAACCAATAACATTTTTAATATGGGATTATAATGCAATAATTATATTTCTGAAATATGACAGAACAAGAAAATCTGGAAATATTGGATTTTTTTCAGAATATATTGGACTTGTGGGGGACCCTAAAGCATATGTCCTAATTCATGTCACTAGTTTTCGGAAAAGTGCTTTGGGGAGGGGAAGAGGAGGGAGAAAGTTAACTGCAAGTTACATTTTTTTTCTTAAATAGTACCAATTTTGTGGCATGTGGTTTTTGTTACATGTTATAAAGTATTTCCAGTTATTTTTAAGTCTAATGGGGATTGTAAACAGGTGCTGCTGTTTTTTTTTTCACACTTCATCTCTGTTCTTGCTCAGTTTTAAGAAATGTAGGCACTGCAATGTATTAAAAAAGCCTGCTTAAAAAGCATGATAAAAGAAAAAAATAATGTGCTTTTTCTCATTTTTGCATGCAGAAATGACTGGATTAAGACCTTAGATTGCTTTAGTAACAAGTTTTAAGAGAGAGAGCAAGTAAATGAAAATGAACACTGAACATTATGAGTTGTTTTTTCTGGCAAATGCATGTGTGCAAAATAACAATTCTGCAGCTGGTCTTCATTTTTCAATGGAAACAATCTGATAAAGAGAATCTGGCTGCCTGGTTTCTCATGTCTCCATGAAGACAATCTGATAAAGAGAAACTGGCTACAGTCTGGTGGGGAGTGATTGGCTGAGGAAAAAAAGAGAAATCGGTTAGGAGATAATTTTCTCAAAGTATTCAGGGGTCTTCTCAAAGTAGATACTATTTTCTGAAACCATTAAGGGGCTTTCCGGCAGTTAAAGTTCTCTGAAAACATTCAGGGGTTTTCCCAGCAGGGAAAGCTATAAAGATAAGAAAAAAAATAGTCAGCACTTAGTAGAAGCACAGACTGCACCATGCTTCTTAACACGGATGACCTTTCTTTTAGGTTAACTCAAGTCTGTCAGTGTGGCTGTCAGTTTGGGACTTTTGTTCCTATTAAGAGTGTAAAACTTCAATATTTGAAGGTGTTCATAGTTTTGTGTGTTAGTAGTAAGTTAATAAGTTTTAGGGGGTGTTGGGTGTGGTTTTCTTGTTTGTTTGAGGTCTTTCAATAAAAAAAAAGTTTTATAAGATGTGACACTGGCTCAAATGTATATGACAAGCAACACCTGTATAAAAGTTCAACCTGCCAAACAGTGTAAACATGCAACACAAAAGCTGGAACTAGACATTTAACAAAAAAGCTGTCATACATAAACGGTGGGAATAATAACCTTTTAATACAATGATGCTTTCTTTAATGTCTTTAAACGTAAAAGGCCTCACAGACAAATACAAACAAGAAAGAGTAGTGAACTATATTAAAAATGTAGAGTGCAAACAGCTATGTTACAGCAGACACACTTAGAAAGAACTGAACATGTGAATTTGATAAAGAAAAGTTTTCAGGATGGTTATTCAGCAGAATACCTGGAACAAAGGAAAAAAGGAGTACTTATATTAATTGCAAGAGGAGCTCCAATAATGATAGAAGAGGATAAAAAAGATAACAGTGGCAGATTTGTAGTGCTAAGGGGCTAATGGCAAGGGAGGAGGATTACACTGGCATGTATTTACATTCCACCTAAAACTGCTATAATGGAGCTTAAGAAAATTCTGGGAGAAATAATCAGTTCAGCAAGGAATATTACTTATAGATGGGGACTGGAATTTTATTTCCAACAATGAATATGTGTCTGGGGGAGGGAGGGGGCAGAAGGGAAAATATAACAAAGGATGGTATATTTTTGAAGAAATTTATGAAAATATTTGGCATGGACGATGTGAATTCAGTAATAGGAGTTTGGGGTGAATTTACATATTATTCCCCCGAGATATGAAAACTGGGCTAGGCCAGACAGAATTTACATTTCAAGATCACTTACATTTAATTGAAGGTCTTGATACCCATCCAATAACTATTTCAAATCATGTGCCAATAATAGCTAAAACAAAAACACAGGATAATGAAATAAAAATGAGATGTTGGCACGTTCCCACCTATCTGTTAAAAAGAGAGGAATTTAAGGAATGGGTAGTGGAGATTATTCAGGAGCTGTTACAACGGATAGAAATTTCTTCTGAAAATACAGCTAGGAAGTGGGATAAAATTAAGGTGGAGTTTAAAAATAAGGTGGAACTAAAAGAAAGAGAGCTATGGTTAAGAAGTAACAAGAATTACTTAGAGTGACTGACAAATGTTAAAGTATTGCACAACAGGGGGAATCTCACAGAACAAGAAGAGGATCAAATGCAGAATGCTAGGCAGAAAGTAAGGAATCACCTCGACAATGTGCACCAGCTTAGAAAGATTGCTGTTAAGCAACTGTTTTTATGATAAAAACGCTAGAGCACAAAAACCTTTAGCACAATGACTCAGGCAACAGAAAGTAGTAGAAAGGGCTGTCGCCAAACCTAGGGAGCCTATAACAAAGAAAGTAACAAGAGATCCTGTAGAGGTATTAGAAATATTTTGAAAATGTTTTGAGAGAGTCTCTATAAAGCAGAGAAACATGAAAATCAAGAAAAGATACAAAGGGAAATGTTTATGGAATAATTAAATATGCCAAGGTTAGAAGTAGATGAGGCTCAATTACTAACAGGATAGGAGGACATGAGACAAAACTTGTGATGTATAACCAATCTACAGGAAAGTCCCCAGGAATAGATGGTATTCTTGTGGAAGTTTGGAAGCTAGGAGGAAAAAATTGATGAAAATCTGGAAGGTTTTGTTTAACAGTATCAAAAGAGGAGGAGAAGTACCACTGTCCTGGAAGAAAGCAGTGGTAGCTGTAATACCTGAAGAGGGTAAGGATCCATCATATCCAGCTTCATATAGGCCAATTTCAATACTAAACCATGACTATAAAGTGTTCATGTCTATAATGGCTAAAAGAGTGGCAATGATAATGACAAAACTGATAGATAAGGATCAATGTGGTTTTGTGGAGGGGAGGCATACATCTGACAACATTAACAGAGCACTGATGATCCAGAGGGAAACAAAATGTAAGAAAATACTATTGCTGTTGGTGGGTCTAGAAGCAGAGAAAGCATTTGGCACAGTAAGCTGCAACTTTATGAGCAGGGCAATGGAAGTATTTGCATTTCCTGAAAAAAATTATAAGGCTGATTAGGAGAATATATGAAGGATCGGAGGCGAAAATTATAGTGGGTGGGGTCATCTCCTTTAATTTCTGCTTGAGCAGAGGAACCAGGCATGGATGTCCTCTTTCCCCTTTATTATTTGTATTATATTTAGAACCATTAGCAAAGAAAATAAGGGACACAAAAATTCAAGGATATAATTGGTATTAATCCCTACATCACCCAATGGGTTGCTAACTGGCTTACTGATAGAACCCACACTGTAAAAGTAGCCGACTCCAAATCCAGCTCCAGACAAGTGGAGTACCTCAGGGTTCAGTCCTGGGACCGCTCTTGTTTGGTATCTACTTCTCTGAAGTACAGGCCAACACTAAGGGACTCTGGATAACAAAGTTTGCAGATGACTGCAAACTGGGAGCCGTTATTGAATCCCCAAATGATGTGGATACTCTACAAAAGGGCCTTGCAGAAACAGATGCTTGGTGCCAGAGCCATGGGCTCAAGCTCAATGCCAAGAAATGTATAGTTATCCCCTTTGGGAAAAAACATGTATCCGTGAATTACCATATAGGTGGCAGTACACTAAACACCGAAAGTTTGATAAGAGACTTAGGGACACAGGTGGACAGTGGTCTCACCTTCGATAACCACATTGCCACAACAGTCAGGAAATCCTTCTATGTGGCACACCTCATCACTAAGGGCTTTTCATCCAGAAAAAAGGAGGTCATTGTCCCACTGTACCCATCCCTCATTAGACCCATTATAGAATACAATGCCCCATTTGGTATGTACCTCTCAAGACATCTGCAACAACTGGAAAGGCCACAGAAATACCTCACTAAAAGAATCACAGGCCTAAAGTAGATGCCCTACGCTGACCGCCTTAACAAACTCCAGCTATACTCTGTCGCATATCGTCTACTCAGAGGCGATCTTTGCTTAACATACAAGGCCATGTCAAACCCAGAGCTGTTGGACATGCTACACTTAAAGAAATCCCAATCCCTCAGAGCCACACGCTCCAGGGATCTAAACCTTGTCATCACAATAAACAAAACATGCTGGAGGGATAGGTTCCTGACCCAGAGACTCCCCAGACTCTGGAACAGATTGCCCATACATGTCAAGCAGAGTG
This sequence comes from Protopterus annectens, assembly GCF_019279795.1. NCBI lineage: Eukaryota > Metazoa > Chordata > Ceratodontiformes > Protopteridae > Protopterus > Protopterus annectens. Next base: position 73,713,720 of record NC_056744.1, on the reverse strand, counting down.
CCTCTTTGGTCCTCTTCAAAAGGAACCTTGACAATTGGATGGAAGAAAGGAAATTCACCCCGGGGATCACGTCAGTCGCCCTGCTAGACAGGGGTCCAGGGAAGTAAATAGTGTGGGAAGAAATAGCCAGGGAATTGTTATGGCTAGGCTTGTATAGGCCCTAGGGCTGATAGCCTAGTACCAACCTATGAACCTATGGTAGTCAAGAAAAGCTGGCTTTATTTGCAGATGATATTATTTTGCACCTGACAAAACCAGAAAAAGACATTACAGTGATGTGGAATACTTTTGAGACAGTTTCAGATCTTTTTGGGATACAAAATGAATGAAGCTAAAACAAAGACAACAGCAGTAAATTATGTACCCACACATGAACTGGTGCAGGAATACCCACATTTATGGGGACATATAAAATGAAATATTTAGGAGTATGGAGTAAAAATGATTGCAGTGTGGCAGCTAAGGATATGTGGGAAGCGACTAAACAAAAGATAATAGAAAAACTGAGAAAATGGAAGCTTTGTTTAATTTTTCCAAATCTTTTGGGTTTCTAATACCATGACGGGAATGGGCCCCATTCCTAAGTCAAAGTACGATTAAAGTTCATGAAATTAGTATTGTTTCAATCTTTGATGTTAGCCAGAAGTGCTCTTCGCAGCACCCGCAATGTACCCAGTAATGACTCCTTCTTCAATTCATATGGAGTTACATGTATTGGTAACATATTTAAATACAATTGTAGATTCTTTTTTATAAGACCCATTGCTCCTACTACTATTGAGATTGTCTGGGTATCTTTTCCACATTGCTATAATTTCTGCCTGCAAATCCTGATATTTTACGACTTTGTTACTCTCTGTACGAACTGTAGTCACTGGGTGTGGTGATTTCAATGATCAATGCCACTTTTGTCTTCTTTTCATGGACCACTATATCCAGTTTTCTAGCATCCATCTTTTGAACTGTTGGTAATGGATGATCCCATGTGATGTAAACTTCATAATTTTCTATGGTGCTTCATGGCTCATGTTTCTAGTGTTTTTCAGCCACTTCAATACCAGAATGTTTGCACACTCAACAGTGCAACAATCTTGCCACATTATTATGTCTTTCAGTATACAGTCCTTCTGCCATTAGTATGTCACAACCAGCAGTGAGGGGTGTGACTCTTTCCATTTCAGTTTTACAAAACCTACATTTGTCTGTTTCTCCCACATGTTCAATGAACTTTGTAAACTTGGGCTGCCAATATTAACCTTTCATCTCTTGGTTTGAATATTAACAATTCCTGCTTCCGTTCCTGATCAACATGAGTTTTTTCCAGAAATTTTCTATACTTCCAACTATATTTATGCATTTTCCACATTTCTTGCCTTCTCATCTGGTCCTTCACCTTATATTCTTTCTTTTGTTTTTTGGCATATTCAGTTGCTACCTGATTTTTATTTACTTCTGGTTTGATTTCCATTCCTGCTCGACTACGACATGCTTCTGCTAGATTAAGCAGAGAAGTAATCTTAGATTTATTCTCCTCACATTTCAAAACTTTCACTACGTTTGGGTCTTGTGAGGTCAGCAGATATGTGTAGTCCCACGACTGCAGATCTATACATGTAATCAATTTCAAGGAGGCCTATCCCACCTTCAAAACAGGGAATATATAATCCTGGTATGCACTGATTTTTATAAATCATTTGGTGAGCATGAAGCATCCTTCTTGTCTTCCTGTCTAATCTATCCAAAATGTTTTGGGGCCAGTCAGTCACTCCAGAACTATAAGTTAGGACAGGAAGAGCAAAATGATTATAGCTTGGATTTTGTTCCAAGATGTCAACTCTGTTTTCAGGATTAATTTAAGTCTTCCAAAGTATTCCTTACTAAGTTTTATTCACATTTGTTCAAGTTTTACTGTTTAAACTTTGTTATATGGATAGTAAGATACAAGCAGTTTAAATGTTTTTAGTCCCTTTAGTCTTATACACAGGACAGGCATATTTTTATCAGCCAGAGGAGAATTTGAGGGTAGCAATTAATAAAGAGTTCAAGGACTTTATCTGGGAGGGGAAGGTGGTAAGAGTCAAGTGGGATAAGCTGCTTCTTTCAGTAGAACAGGGCAAACTGGGATTACCCAGTTTGAATGGGATATTTCAGAGCTACACAGTTAAGGCTCCTATACATAGCACAAGCAGTAAATTATAATTCAAAGTGGAATGGGATGATGATGAAACATGGGAGAAGCTCAAGAAACAAGGAGAGAAAGGGATTTTGGATGCAGGCCTTTAAGGAGAATAAAGATAACCATTCAGAATATTATATCCATAAAGTAGCAGAAAGTATTCTAAGAACTAAACCAACACAGGAATGGAGAAAGGAGATTCTGCTGATAGGGATGACTGCAATTAGGGATACAGACAATAGGCAAAAGGGGACTAGAATTTATTGGAGAGAACTGGCAAAGGAACCAAGGTACTGGGAGCAAATAACTAGAGAGGGAAAGATGATAGAATGGGAAGACGCTAAGAATTTATTTGGACTGCAGGTTAGAGATTGCTTTTCCTATCAGGGATTGATATCAGAGTATAGGCAAAGAGAAAGAAATAGGAAGGTCCTAAACAAAAGACCAGCACTGGTACAGTTTTTAATAGAATCTAGAACAGAAGCTGCCATTAAAAAGGGAATAATTAGGACAGCATACAAAATACTGCATGATAGCTATAAGAATCAATCAGAGGAGGTTAGAAAAGATTGGGAAGACAGACCGGATAAGCAATTCACAAATAAACAATGGGAGGATATGTGTATGTCTCCCAAATATGCAACAAAATCTAGAAGATTTAGGATTTTTGCCAGGAAATGTTTACATAGATATTTTTATACTCCAAGAAGACTCCAGAGACTTTTTCCTCAGGCAGACAGTAAATACTGGAAGTGTGACGGTGTGAGTGTGGTGAGTTGGCAGACTTTAAGGATTCCCTGCGGGATGCACTGTTGGAGATGCTGAGTGGGCAGATTGGTCTGGCTAGGGAGATGATTTTTCTGAGATATGATACAGGATTGGAATTGCCTAGACATGGTAAGGCCTTGCTGTGCCTAAAAATGGTGGCTGCCAAAAAAACAATTACTAGAAAATGGAAATCAAATCTAAACCAACTATACTGCAAGTAGTGAATATAGTAACAGAGATAAAACAACTAGAATTGAAATCTTTAGAAAAGGGTGGGAGCAAACTACATAGGAAAATTTGGACTTCTGGGAACAATACATACAAGGGAGGAATGAGATTTAAAAGGCGGCAGGACTTAAATGAGCTATTTAATGTTTGAGTGGAAAGACTGGGTAGATTATAACTGATGTATAATGTTTGCAACTGGGAGTGTGTTAGTATAGTTTGTGATGTAAAATGCTTGCAACTAGGATTGTGTTGGTGTGGTTTGTTTGCATTTATATAAATGTATGATCACCTATGTAGTAAGTGATGCTTTAATAAAGATGTGTATTATTTAAAAAAGGGCAGGAATTGACTGATGTAATATTACTTAGATTATATGATATATAGCAATATATGTGAAGTATAGTGTTTATGTTAATATAGTTTGATTACTTTTAAACGAACGTAAATCAGCCTGTGTCACAAGTGATAATTCAATAAAGGTGTTTGGAAAAAAAAAGGGCAACTAAAAAATTATCAGAAGTCAGCAGTCAAGCTTTCTGAAGGGCAAACAGGTCTAAGCTTTATACCAGAACTTGTAATACTAGATGCTAGGTATGCAAAGTTACAAAGCATTACAGAAATTAAGCATGTGTAAGCCAGAATATGAAGTGTGGCTCAAAAAAAAGAAAAAAAAATCTTGTAAGAGAAAATTCTAATGGTTTTGTTTTGAATATGACAGACATTGCAGTAGGTCAATCAGATCAATCCCTGCCACTCCGCAATGATATGGTATATACAGAGAATGCCTCGTTCTGATAGTCATCATAGTACTGCCAGCTGTCATGGCTGACAAAGACTCTACTGCACACACAGTACAAGTGAATTTTTAAAAGACAGACTTAGATTCATGGTGTCAGGCCTTTTTAGGCAATATCAAAATAACAAAAGTACCAACACAGCAAAACAAACAAACAAAAAACGCAAAGCAACCTTAAAGTGTTACTGCTCAATGCTCAGAGCCTAAACAAGAAATTTCACACCCTATAAGACCCCTTCACTCTGGAGAATGTAGACATCTGTGTTGTCATTAAGTCTTGGTTTAAAGCCGCAGAAAATAGTCCAGCAGTAGAGGGATACAGCGCCAGCCACATATTTAGACCAACAGCAGCACATACAGGGGTTAAACGCAGAGGTGTCTTGATCTACATTAGCAACAAATAGAACTCCAGTCTAGTTAAAACAGGGTGATGCTCTGGAGTTATCCATGTCCAAGTCTCCATAGACAAGGTTCCTTACTGTGTCCTGGACAACTACAAGTCACCCTCTAACCCATAACCTAGACCTACTACTAGATGTTAACCATCCAACCAAATACCCTACTCATTGGAGACTTTAACTATCCCTCTATAGACTGGGAAACATACTCTGCCTTTGATTCCCAGGAAAAATTTTCCTGGACTTTGTCAACACAAATACCATGACCAGATACTGCACACTCCAACTAGAGGATCAAACATATTAGACCTAGTACTCGTCAACATTGATGAGGTCTTACCAAAATGCTGTCTCCCTCAAAATAAGATCATCCTGGTAAACCCAACTAAACCTGTAACAGTTAGGGATTATTCTAAAACAAACTACATCCTATTAAGCATAAGTTTATTAAAATTCACGTCTCTCCCAAACTCCAAAAACACAGCTACCTATGCAGAATTATTAACAGAAACTTTGTACAAACATTTAAATGGCTGCACTAAGGCTGCCCTACCTACTAGAAGTACCAAAAATAAATGCTACTGGTGTATTCCTTACCTTAACAGGATAATCACAAGACCTTCTTCAGCTATGTCAGAAACCTTAAAGATAACTTCTCATTATGCCTCCCCAATACTATCGTTCCTCAATAAGCGTGAACTCAACAAACTTACTGTAGCCTATAATCATATAGCAAGATTTATCACAGGAACACCGTATCGTACTCACCATTGCCTCAACCTAAATACCCTTGGCTGGCTAGAACTCCCCAATCTTCTCAAACTCAACCAACTTACAGAAGCTTATAAAATTATCAACCAACCGGACAGAACCCCCTCACTGAGCAAAATCCTGACCCCCTACTCCAACCTAAAATCTCTAAGGTCAGCAAATAGTCCCCAGGTACTTACCATTAAATCCAATAACTCTGGAGGCGATGCTCTCTACGCCAACTCCATTGGAAAGCTATGGAATTCCCTTCCTTCTTGCCTAAGACTCATGACCTCGATTAATCAATTCAAAAATCACCTCAAACTCTTTCTCAGGTCTCAATGGTCATGCCCATGTTCTAAACCAGACTAGTCTCCACCCCAGAGACTACTAACCTACCACTCCTGCTTCATCTTGTAGCCATGCTTATGATTATCTACACAATAGTGGTATTGTTGTGATTGTTATTTTTACAAATATGTAACTACAATCTCTTTTTCTAGTGCCTATATGTCATGCTACTCTATACCATTTGTAAATGTATTTTGTATTCTCTCTATGTGTGGAGCTTTTCTCCCCGGGCCTCTACTGAAAATGGACATGTATCCAGCTAGACTAGCCCGGTCAACAAATGTAAAATAAAAATAAAATAAATAAAATAAAATAAACACTTAGCAAGGTGCAGAACTGCTGGTAAAAAGCATGACCTTCAGTGACCAGGGTGACATAGCGAATCTACTAACTTGAGAAATTTAACTCTAACTTCACCCCCTCACCCTCCCCAGTACCCCCTTTGAAATTCCTTCTAGCATACCCTCCCCCAACTATCAACAGGAAGCATGTCCTGGTAGCACTCGCTAAGGCCAAAAGCACTGCTTTAATGGGCCCGAAAATATTCCCGGTTGCCTCCTAAACATCCTAAAACAAGATTTAGCAGGACTACTCAAAGCACTCTTGAACTACAGCCTCAAAATAAGTTATGGAAAACTGCAATGGTCACCTCTATTCGTAAGGGTGAACCATCAACTAACCCTGGGAACTACAGACCCATCAGTCTGACACATCTGATATGCAAAGTCATGGAACGAATTATCATGGAAATGGTCAGCAAGGACATTGGCAACCTACAGATATTAGACCCACCCCAGTTTGGCTTCCTTAAGAGAAGGTCTTGCCTAATCAACCTGGTTGACTTCTTCAAGATGGTCATTGAGGTTATGGATGAGGGGAAAATGGTGCATTTTACCTACTCTGACCTGGCCAAGATGTTCAATACAACACCCCAGTCAGGTATTCTTGACAAACTCTCAGAACTAGGCATAAATCTCTATGTAACTCACTGGATTTCTGGCTGGCTGCTTCGCAGATGAGACCCATGAAGTCAACATCAGTGAGACCAACTCCAGCAGGAGACCAGTCACCAGTGAAGTATCCCAGGGCTCTGTCTTGGGGCCGCCCCTGTTTGGCATCAACTTCTCATTAGTAAAGGATAATGTCAAAGGCCTCTGGATCACCAAGTTCGCAGATGACTGCAAATTGGGAGCTATCATAGATTCCTCCCTACAACAGCAACAACCAAGAGGATCTAACATACACAAATGGCTGGTGCCAAAGCCAGAGATGAATACTCAGTGTGAAGAAATGCATTATAGTTCTCTTTGGGAAATCATCCATGCAAGCTAATTACTCCACTGATGAAACGCTCCCTAAGAGTTGACCCAATAGTATGGGATCTGGGAACATATGCAGTCAGTAATCTGGCCTTTGGCCAACACATAGCCAAAACAATATGAAAACTATTCTGTCACCCAACTCATAAGCAAGGAATGGTATCCAGGTTCTACTCAGCCCTTATCAGACTAATCATAGAGTACAATGATCCCTTTGGCTTGTACATAACCAGACACTTGCAACAGTTGGATAGTCCTGAAACTTTCCTCACCAGGAGAATCCAGTATATAAATATCCTGTTCTACACAGATCACCTTAAGGCCCTATCTCTGTACTTAGTCTACCATAGGTTACTCAGAGGTGATCTATGCCTACCATATAAAGCTTACTCAAATTCAGCTAAACCAGAGCACCCAGAAGAAACTCAAGTGAACACCGGGAGGACATACAGACTCTGCATGAAAAGATCCCCAAATGAGAATCAAACTGGAAAACCTCTTGCTGTGAGGCAACAACACTAACCGCTGCACCACTGTGCTTATCCAATCTCTCTTCCCAATCCTTTCTAAGCCTCCTATGATTGATTCTTACAGTTATCATGCTATATTTTGTATGCTCTATTAATTATTCCAAAACACAAGAAACGCTGGTACAAACCACCAAGTAAAAAATGTACGTCCAGAAGCAGCAACCACCAAAGGCTGATAGTAAGTGACAAAACAGCTCACAATAAGGTAAATCCAAAGTTAGAAACAGTTTATTTTTAAAACGCCACAACACTGATCCACGCTTTTCGTCAAATTATGACTTCATCAGAATACAATCAATCACAGCAATAAACGGTCTTAAATACTAAATGCCCAAAGTGAATAATTAATAAAATCATTTAACCCAATTAACTTGATTGAATCAGATTACCCACATTTAAAGCACCAAGCTACCCAAGACCTTAAACACTTAAAATAATCACCAGAGCTGGTTGAAATATTGAAATAAAAACATTATGAAAACTGTTCTTTCAAAAATATTAGTTAACATATTGATCCTGAAAATATATGTTAATAATAAAAAAAATCTTCCAGGTGTTTGTACATATAAATTAACTATATTTTAAAAATATAACAATAAAATGTATACGTATAAATGATATACATATATAAATAAATGTTTCTCAATAAATTACCACAATAAAGTAACTTTTATATTTTCTAAAAACATTTATGAACTATATTCATACAGATAGCATTAATAAAATACCTAAATTTTTTGTGCCTTTAATTTCAGGTAGGGTACAATGGATATAGAGTCATTCAATCCTGGGAAGCGGTTAGATTCTAAAAGAATCTGCCAGTATGTTTCTTGATGCACAATCTTACTTCCCAGGGTCCACCCCTAGCACTTTTGGATACTGAATCCAAAACAATAAACAGAAATGTTCCACCCTCACATGTTACAGTGTGCTTATAAAGTGCATTGTTACTATTGCACTTCTGTATATCATAATAGTGGTCATACACACGTCTACGAAGAGGTCTTTCAGTCTTTCCAACATAAAATGATTGGCAAGACTGACACACTGCCAAGTATACAACTCCAAAGGAAAGGCAATTAAAAAATTTTTTGGATAAAATCTTCCTGTTTCTACTCTCCAAATAAATCTTTTCTTGGTTTAAAATATACTTACATTGTGAGCATCGCCCACATTTCTAAGTCCCTTTCTTTTGGTCTCTCACATTTTGGGGTGGGACTTCCTGCTCTAAAATTCTTTTAATGTTAAATCCTTTCCTATAAACGGTTTTAACCTTTCTGCCTTTAAAACTGCCTAAATCAGTAATGTCCTGAAAGGATTTAAACTCGTCCTCAATAATTTTAGTAAGCCTACCAACATTTGCTCTATTAATTATTCCTTTTTTAGTTGCAGCTTCTGTTCTACATTCTATTGTCTTCACAATCCTTTCTAACCTCCTCTGATTGATTCTTACAGCTACCTTAGTTCCATTAGCAAGATTTCATATGAGACTACTACAGTGGCTTTTGGCATCCCTGTGGTCCATCCTGACCCATCCAGTGAAGCATCCCATTTTAATCACAATCTCATCTCCTCCTATCCTGTTAGTAACTGAGCCTCATCTACCTCTAACCTTGGCATACTTAATTACTCCATAAACATTTCCATTTGTATAATTTCTTGATTTCCATATTTCTCTGTTTTATACAAACTTTCACAGAATTTGCAAAATATTGCTAATACCTCTACAGGATCTCGTTACCCTCCTTGTTATTGGCTCGTGTTATTGTGCAATATTCTGTATGCTCTATTAATTACTCCTTTTTTAATAGCAGCATCTGTTCTAGATTCTACTAAAAACTCTACCAGTGCTGGTTTTTCACTTAGGATGACCCTATTTATTTATCTTTGCCTATACTCTAATATCATTCCTTGACAGGGAAGGCAATCTTTAGTCTGCAGTCCAAATACATTCTTGGCCTCTTCCCATCCTATTACATTTTCCTCTCTAATTATTTGCTTCCAATAACTTGGTTATTTTGATATTTTTCACCAATAAATTCCAGTCCTGTCTTGCCTACTGCCCACATCCCTAACTGCAGTCATCCCTATCAGCAGAATCTCCTTTCTCCACTCCCATGTTGCCTTAGTTCTTAGAATACTTTCTGCTACTTTAGGAATATAATATCCTCTGATTATTGTTATTCCCATTAAAGATCTGCATCAAAAATCCCCATCTCTCCTTGTTTCTTGAGATTCCCCCATTTTATCATCATCCGTTTCCACTTTGAATTATAGGTTTCTGCTTGTGCTATGTATAGCACCTCCTTCAAATCGTGTAATCCCAATCCACCTTGTTCTACTGGAAGAGTAATCTTATCCTACTTGACTCTTGCCATATTCCCCTCCCAGATAAAAATCCTTCAGCTTTTATTAATTGCCATCCACAACTTCTCCTCTAGTTGATAAAAAAATATGCCTGACTGGTGTATAAGGGACTAAAAACATTTTAACTGCTTGTATCTTATTATCCATATCCATACAAAACAGCTTCCAGTTTCTCAATTTTTGTATTATCTTTTGTTCAGTCTCTTCCCACAGATCCTTATCTTCCACAATGGAATCAATTTTAATCCATATTCCTAAACCTAAATGCTTCATTTTATCATGTTGCCATAAATATGAACATTGGTGAAGTAAATCATGTGTGGAGACATAATTCACCACTATTGCCTTTATTTTAGCTTCATTCATTTTGTATCCAAAAAGATTTGACACCATCTTAAAATGTCCCACAACACTGTAATGTCCTTTTCTGTTTTTGTCAGGTATAAAATAATATCACCTGCAAAACAGCCAGGTTTTCTTAACTACCATGCAATTATATACTTGACTTTCTAAGTCCCTTACTTTCTTTGCCAATGGTTCTAAATATAATGTAAATAAAATGGGGAAAGAGGACAGCCCTACCTGGTTCCTCTGCTCCAACATAACTCATCAGAAAAGAACTTGCCCACTTTAATTTTCGCCTCCAATCCCTCATATATCCTCCTAATCGATCTTATAATTTTATTACGGAATGCAAATGCTTCGATTGCCCTGCTCAAAGTCCAAGCTTACTCTGTCAAATGCTTTCTCTGCATCAACATCTACCAACAACAAGGGTAATTTCTTGCATTCTGCTTCTCCCTGGATCATCAATGTTCTGTTAATGTTATCAAATGTTTGCCTCCCCTCCACAAAACCACATTGATCCATATCTGTCAATAATTTTGGCATCACATTTGCCAATCTTTTACCCATTATAGACATAAACCTTTATAATCATGGTTTAGTATTGAAATGGGCCTGTATGAAGCTGGATCTTTACCTTCTTTAGGTATTACAGCTACCACCACGTTCTTCCAGGGTGTTGGTCCTCTCCTCCTAAAATACTGTTAAGCAAAACCTTCCAGATCTTTATCAGTTTTTCCCTCCTAGCTGCCAAACTTCCACAGGAATACTATCTATTTCTGGGAACGTTCCTGTAGATCAGTTATACATCATCATTTTTATATCATCTCCTCCTATCCTGTTAGTAACTGAGCCTCATCTACCTCTAACCTTGGCATACTTAATTACTCCATAAACATTTCCATTTGTAGAATTTCTTGATTTCCATATTTCTCTGTTTTATACAAACTTTCACAGAATTTGCAAAATATTGCTAATACCTCTACAGGATCTCGTTACCCTCCTTGTTATTGGCTCGCTAAGCTTGGCGACAGCCCTTTCTACTTTCTGTTGCCTGAGTCAATGTGCTAAAAGTTTTTGTGCTCTAGAGTTATTATTCAAAAAACAGTTGCTTAATGGCAATCTTTCTAAACTCATGCATATTATCGAGGTAATCCCTTATTTTCTGATAAAAAACTGATGAAGTTACCAGGACAAGCGCTTAATCCTCCAAGAAGTCTGCAGGGGGGAAGGAGGATGACATGCCATGGATAAATGAAGATCGACAACACAGATGGAACATTATGGTAAGTATAAAACTTCTTAATCTGATGTTGTCAATCTTCATTTATCCTTCACCTTTGGGACACAGTCCCCAGCTACTTTAGATCTTGGGTGGCCTTATGGAAGAATATTCCTGAGAACCATAGAGCCAAAGGATGCTCTTCCCCTGGAGACCAAATCCAATCTGTAATGAGTGATAAAGGTATGAGGAGTGGCCCAAGTTGCTGCTACACATATTTCATCCATGGAAGCCTTAGAATGGAAAACAGCAGATGTTGCTATTACCCTAGTTGAATGCAGTCTTACTGGCGCTGGCAATTGGAGATTCTTTTTATTGTAAATGAAAGTAATACAGTCTCAACCATCTTGACAAGTGACTTTTGAAACAGATTTCCCTAGAGATGGAAAGGAAAATGAGACAAATAACTGGTTCATAGGTTCATAGATTAGTACTAAGCTAACTGCCCTTGCGAGCCATTTTAAGCCTAGCCAATTATCCCTTGTAAGATTCAAACCCTGCACCTTGTGTTTGTAAGGCAAACACCTTAACCATTAGGCCACCCTCCCACCCTTAATGATCCTTCTGCAGGACTTCTGACTTTCTAAATTTTTGGTTCTGTTCAGATAAAAGTGTAATTGTCTGTGAACATCCAGCAAATGTAAGCAATATTCACCTTTGCTGGAAAAAAAATTGGAAAGAAATAGGAAACTCAGTGGTTTGAATAATATTAGCTTCTGAGATCATCTTAGGAAGAAAAGATGGGTTGGTTCTTAGTGAAACCCTATCCTTATAAAAAATCCAATATGGGGGTTTTGAAGACAGTGCTTGAATTTCACACATTCTTCTGGTGGAGGTAATGGCTATCAGAAAAATGGTCTTCCATGAAAGAAACTTTAAGTGACAGGCAGCTGCTGGAGCAAAGGGGGAAAGGACCAAAGACTGCTGAACCATAGTCAGATCCAAGGAGCTAGAGGGTTTTAAGCCATTGTGAAAATTGGAAATAGCAGCTAGTTGGACCTTAATAGTAGAAGCAGATACTCCTTGTTCGAAAAGTGTAGCCAAAAACTTCAATACCTTTTCAACTGGTGCGAAGAAGGCATTAAGACCATTACTGTGCACCCAAATAGAAAATCATTTCCACTCGGTGTGGTAAAGTTTCCTGGTGGAAGGTCTATGGGAATCCAGTAAAATTCTTTGGACTGGAGAAGATAACTCTTTCTGCCTGGTGACTAACAGAATTGAACAGCCAAGCTGTAAGCTTGAGGTTCTGAAGAATTGGGGTGCATCAGTCCTTGTGGATGAGACAGAATATCAGGAACTGGGTCCAGAATCCATGGATGGTGAATTAGAGGAGGCCATAGAAAAGGGAACCAGACTTATCGAGGCCAAAAGGGCACAATGAGGATCACCTTGCTTCTCAACCTGTTGGGTTTCTTTAAGAAGAGAGGAATCAGTGGGAAGGGGGGAAAGGCATAGAGTAGTCCCAATGTCCAATTATGAAGAAGAGTGGGGACTCCCCCTCAGGGGGATTAGGGCAAAGTAGCTGTTGCATGTGTTGTTCAGGGGTGATGCAAATAGTTGCAGCAAGACTGGCCCCAGTGATGGAAAATCTCCTTCTTCACTCTGTGACTGAGAGACCACTCATGAGGCAGGAGAATGCATTTGCTCGGTTTATCCGCTATCATGTTTGAGCTCCCCTGGATGTGTGTTGCTATCAGAAAGCAGATGGAGGATATCAACCATTGCTACACTCAGAGCTTCTCAACATGGGAATAAGACTTGGTTCTGCCCTATTTGTTGACGTACCGGACTACTGATATGTTGTCGGACTGAACTGCAATCATTCCTGGAGAAAGGACAGCTTGGAAGGTTTGCAATGCTAAGAGCACTGCCCTCAATTCCAGGACACTGATATGCAGATTGGTCTCCACCTGGGACCAAGTGCCTTGGACTGTTCTTCTCAGATAATGCCCCACCACCCCATCTGGGAGGCATCCATGGTCACTATGGCCTTAGGCAGAGGTGGAATGAAGGGACTGCCTAAGAGAATTTCTTGGATTCCAACCACCAGGACAAGTCCTTCTTGCAATGACCGGTGATTAAAATGGGATGCTTCACTGGATGGGTCAGGATGGACCACTGGGATGCCAAAAGCCACTGTAGTAGTCTCATATGAAATCTTGCTAATGGAACTAAGGTAATGGCTGCTGCCATGGACCCTAAAGCTTGAAGGACTAAGAGTGCATGTACCTTGTTGGAGAAAATAGCTTATACTTGAGAAATTTTCTTCTGTAGTCTGTGTAGAGAAAGGGAAGCTGTACAAGTGGTGGTATTTAGACAGGCTCCTATGAACTCTAGATCTTGAGTCAGACCTAGTTGAGAATTTGACTGATTCACTGTAATGGCCAGTTGAGCAAATAGGCGAAGAACAAAATCTGTTGCTTGAAGCAGTAGATGCCTGGTGGGAGCAGTGATGAGCCAGTCGTCTACATAGGGGAACACCCAGAATCTGTGCAGTCTGAAGTGAGCTGTCACTGCTGTCAAACACTTGTTGAACACCCTGGGGGCTGTGGTGAGGTGAAAGAGCAGCACTCTGAACTGGAAATGACTGGCTCCTAGCCGAAAGCGGAATAACCTTCTGGAGCACTTGTCCATTTTTGTGTGTTAATATGTGTCCTGAAGATCTACAGATCACATCCAATCATATTCCACTAAGAAGGGTAGGACAGACTGTACTGTGACCATCCAGAATTTTGCTTGCTGAACAACCTTGTTCAGAAGGCTGAGATCTAAAACTGGTCTCAAGTTCCCTTTCTTTTTTTTCACCAAAAAGAACCTTGAGTAAAATTTGGATCCTAGCTGGTCTGGTGGGACTTCTTGGATTACTCTTTTTTTCTAGCAGCTTTTGAATTTCCACAGCTGCTTGAGCCCTCTGATTGGGTGGAACATTGGGCAGTCTTCTTCCTGATCTTGGAATGGGTAAAGGGAATGTGGTACTCCCTGGCAAAGATTCTTTACACCCAAGTATCAGGACCCCTTTCAGGAGTGCTGGTAGGGTTTCCCAAAGAAGGAATCTCTGGAACCCTGATTTTGCAGGCCACCTCTACCGCTGGGTCGGCGTCTTCCACTGGAGCTCTCCCCTCTGCCCCAAGGGGAGCCACCTGTGTCCTGAAAAGGCCCTTGGGATTTTTTGTATCACATCTTGCCGCTCATCTGGTTCCTAGAGTAGGGCCGTTGGGGAGCAGAAAAATGTATGCCCACTGCAGATAGGATCTTTCCATCTTTTCTGCACCTGGATAATGTTTCTCTGACTCTGGGGTCAAACGAGGAAGATCCGTCAAAAAGGAGCACTGATGAATGAAGCCTTAAATGGCTCTGCAAACTCACACAAGCACATCCAGGTGTGTCGCCTTATGACAACGCCGGAACCTGCTGCCCTAGTCATCCCTTTGGCTGCATACATGCTGAGCCTCATGGATGAGTTGGAAATAGACCCTAGGGTAGCCAGCTGTGAGGCCACTCTATCTTGGACCTCCTCAGACACAGCTCCAGCAAAGGTATCTGAAAACTCTCCTTGATCAGATCCCTCTGGATCCTAGTAAAGTGTGCCATAAAATTCAAGGACCTTCAAGCAAAGGTTAGTGAAGCATACACTTGCTTTCCAAATTTGTCCATTGTCCTGGACACTCGATTAGGGGGATGAACAGTGGAACTCACTTTCACCAGTTCCTTCTTGATGGCCGCCGCAGCCACCAAAGCATCTACTGCTATCTCCTTAGCCCAATGCTGGTGGTCCTCTGGAGCTGAAAGAATTTTGTCCAGTCTCCTGGGGATTCGCTCTATGGAATCAGGGACTTTCAAGATCACTGCATGATCACTTTAATAAGATCAGCAGCAGGAGGAGTCACCCAAGAAGTAGATGGGTGTGCATCAAAGGCTTGCAGATACACCAACTCATCAGGAGTACAGTCTTTGAGCTTCCAGTTATCCCTCTGTTTCAGTATTTCCAGGATGTCTCCAAAGGAGACACCTTCTGGGGATGACCGAGTGGAACTCTCCCCATAATCAAAGTCCGTTTCTTCTCTGACAGATTCTTCAGGTGGATCTAAGTGCTTCCTCTTACATGTCTTTTTTGGGGTGTCTTCTCAGTAGGAATCTCTGAGGAGGACTCAGAAGAAGAGGGGCCCTGTGCATGGATATCCTGCAGCTTAGGTGCTTGCTGCCTGGGCATGGAGGTTGGTGGTAGCTCTGGGTGAGAGGTAGTCCCAGGATAATACTCTGATACGGGAGGGGCCAGCTGAAAACCTCCAGAGGCCAATGTCCTTTCCATAACCTGGAAGGCAGGTCCCCCAGAAGAGGGATGGGAGCCCGGAAACCTTAAGGACAACCTTGGAACTGTGATCCCACCTTGCTCAGAGAAACCTACCCCTGAAGCAGGAGCCGAGGAAGATCCCACATCAGCCGAAGCCCGGAGAGTCAGGGACGACTCCCGAATAAAAAACTGGAGCCCATCCAAGACCATCAGATCTGGCAGCAGAGCTACAGCCCCGGGAGTCCATTGGTTCTGATGCAAAAGAGGAACTCAAGGCAGACCCTGGAAATGACGGGGAAAAGGCTGTTGGCACCAGAGCAGCTGGAACCAGAGTCATAAGCTTTAAGCCCTCAGAGGAGGTAAGAGGAGGAAAGTTTGGTGGACTCCTGGGAGAGAAAGCCCCATCTCTAGAAGGGAATGGGGCCTGTAGACAGAAAGACCCCTAGCCACTAAGAGCTGATCCACCAACCTCACAACGATTTCAGTCAGACTCCTGCAGGAATGGACAGAGAAGTTTGAGGGAGATTCCGGACTGTCTAGGAATGGACTTGGAAGCTATCCCACAAAGGGGTCAATTGAAAGGGAATATTTTGTTTTAGGTATACTGACGATATTTGGTTTTGGCAATGGGAGTGATGTTAGTTTCAAGACTTCTGGAAGTGTCACAGGTGGAGCTGGTACCAACAGGGAAGTTAGAGTTGTCGGTACAGAGGTGGCCGACACCGAGACCTGTGGTGCCAAAGTTGTTACGGCAGATGGTGCTGAGAAAGTTCGATTCCACTAGTGGTGTGGGAGCCGAAGGTTTGTGTTTTTTGGCTGCTGGCACTGAATAACTTCTCTTCTGTCCCACTTCAGATTTAGAGGAACAAGAGGGGGGAGGAAGGTGAAGATGTGTCGGACTTGGACAGAGCCTTCTCAAAAGAAGACAATTAAACCTTTTAAGATTAATCTGTTTTTCCTTTCTACAAGGGCCCAGTAACTGAAAGATTGTACAGTCTTGCTAAAGATGCACCAGGCCCAAGCAGTACACACAAGAAGAGTGCCCATCAGAGTTTGATTTCTTCTTACTACAACCTTGGCATTGCTTAAATCCAGTTGTTCCTTTGGATTTATCCACCATATTGACTATGAAAAACAAATGTCAACAGACAGCACTCACACACATTAAAAATGAAGTGCACACACACACACACACACACACACACACACACACACACACACACACACACACACACACACACACACACACACACACACACACACACACAGGAAAGTAATGGCTATCAACAATGGTAGTCCAGAACTACCAAAAAAGAGGTAGGGAAAGGGAAATTATTACCAATGATGGTAGACAAAGAATACTGCCAGGTAAAAAACAGCATACTCACTCGTTTAAAGAAAGGTGAGATGGAAACTAGTTAAGACAATGGAAGAACTACCAGTGATAGTAGAGGAGAATACCAAAGTGTAGGGAGGAGGGATAAACAGAGAAGTATAGCAAGGTGGGTAGAATGAAATTCAACGATAGAAATATATAAAAAATCTAAGTAATAGTACAGCTAAAAAATTAGAGAAGAAACTATGAAAAAGTATGAAAATTTTACTTAGATGATGAGAGAATCTGGCTGACATGTCTTGCAGTTAGAGTGACAAATGAGATCTGAGGTAATACGGAGAGGGTGTTGTGAGTAAAGACATGGCTGGAGAGATTTTGGCCTGCGTGAGCTCTATAATGGCCAAGCCAGTTCCGAGGATCGGAACTGTGACCAAAAGGTCAACGATAAATGAAGATTGACAACATCAGATAAATGACTTTGTTCCTCAAGGAAAGAATATTCTGAAGATAGCTGGGCACAACAGTTTGAACCTTATGCCTGCTTCTTGACATTCCCCGATTATTGGAATAAATGTACTCCTCTTCTGCCTGGTGTACAGTGAGTAATCATTTTCCACAAATATTCTACTGTCTCGCACTTTTAGTACTTTGTCCTTCTGACAGTTTTGTCAGAATCAAGTCCTTCCCCTGGTAGGATTGCATGTTTACTTTTAAAGGTCTATGTTGCTTTCTCATGGCCAGGTTTGGAGGTTATACATGATGTGCCCTTTCAATTAGCAACTGCTGCTGTGCAATACCAGTCCAGTTTCTTATTTGTGCTTTCATAAAATTAATATGGTTTGTTCCTTCCACAGTTTCTGGTACAGCAGAAAATCATATTTAGCCAGCCTTTTCTACATTTCGACCTCTGTTGGGAGGTTGGCATAATGCTTAAGATATTTACCTTACAAACAAAAGGTGCAGGGTTTGATTTTCACATGGGGTAATTGGCTAGGCTTAAAGTGGTCCACAAGGACAGTTAGCCTAGCACTAATCTATGAACCTATGATTTTTGCAGTTTTATCACATCATCTGAATATCTCTTTAAAGCTTCTTCTATTTTTTCCAGCCTATTTGAGTTGTTATTCTCCATCGGTGTTTCATTTATTTTAATAAGCTTTGAGTACATTTGACTTATTTTTTCCTCTAGGTTACTGGAAGAGATGTCTTGTACCAAAGCTGGAGCATGCACTGCTTTTTGCTTAACAGCTGCAGAATTCTTCCCAGTCAGTGTTTTTTCCTCACCTTTTGTGATTGATTCCTTTCAGGTTCTCTGAATTTCTTTTTTGATGGCATCCAGGCTGTGCACTTACTAGCCAGTTACTGAAATTTACCCAAAATATGAGTTTACTAGCTCTCTCATCTGAATTTCTGTTTTCACACTGACAGAGCTGAAATTAAGCTGTTACTCAATGTGCAGCCATCTTGGAATGTCAGTGTAGCTATGTATGTTGTCTCAGATTTAGATGCTGGATATAAAATGTGATATATGTTCATTGTTACTAAAGTCATTAAAAAACGAGCCACTCTGTTTGCTGTTGAATGTACCCCTTCCCATTTAACAAAGCCTTCTCACAGAAGTCATACCTATTGTAGCCACAGTTGTTTAAAATGTACTTGTATAAGGAGCATCTGCAGCAGCAAAGGCTTAAATATAGATTGCTTTCTAAAAGATTGCTTTTTATCATTTGTTAAAACAGGACTGATGTGATGATGTGAGGTACTGTCAGCTATGCTAGTAGAAGTAAGGCAGTGGATGTATAACATATACCAGTACAGCTAGCTGGAGTTTTGTAAAGAATTATATGTCAATTGTATATCAAACTGATTTCTACAGGTGCTTGTGTTGGAAATGTATTTGAAAGTTGCTTGTGTTACAAAATGTACCAACAGTGGGTCCTGCTGGACAGAAAGAAAAATGCACCTGTATGCCAGACTGTATTGTAACAGTTAAAATTAATATTGCATCAGAGGATACTGGAAGAGAAGAGCTTAACCTCAGTCCAGCTAACTTTAAAAATAGTCTGAAATTAAATTACCTGGAAGGCCATAAAGACTGCATCTTACAGTTCTGACTGCAGCCAGAGACAAAATGTCTGTGAAAACAAGGACTAACAATCCTTGTTGTATTGCTCTTAGCAGTGAACTAATTGCTACCCTGGAAGGGTGAAAGTGTTGAAATGGCCTTATGGCTTCCGGATGCTATGACAAATCTTGGCAAGGCTCCATCTGTGTGTATGGTAGCACATATGTGCGAGATTCTAGTTCAGTTTCTAGTAATGGGGGTAGTACTGAAACCAGAAGTCAGATGACCAGATGTGTGTGATGTCATTCTGTAAGCCAGGACTGAAATGATGTTTTAATACTAAATGAGACTGAAGTTTCTGGGCAGTCTCTTTTTGTAACTTGACATAGAAGGATCACTCACCTACTTCATCTTGCCTTACTTTAGTAAGTAACCAGGGAATAGTAAATCTTTAGTTCAGTCAGGAAAATATAGAGAGATCAGTTAAGAACTGTTTTTGTGTACCTGTGTGAATATATCCATCTGTTATTTTTAACGTTATTTTTAATTATTTCCTGTAACTGAAACTCTGGTGTTTACTGTAAATAAATATATAGTATTTTTATGTTCTTTTGTTATTTATTATTAAACAGATTTAAACTTTTCATTGTGGCTGGTCTTTTAGAGAATGTTTTAACCTTTGAGAGTACTTACATTTATTTGGTGACACTGTAGCCACTCCTGAAAGTTTTACCATATGGATCAAACACTACCATTTATACTAGTATTAATTTCACTCAGTATAATTGGGTACCCTTGTAACAGCCTTAGAGTAGCTGGCTTTGGAATGTCTGGTGGTAGTTAACTACCTTATAGTCTGGGCAGAGGAGCATTGCTAGTACATCTGTGTCAGACTTTCCCAGGTGTGTGTGTGTGTGTGTGTGTGTGTGTGTGTGTGTGTGTGTGTATGTGAAAATCAAAGCTCAAAGTGTGCGTCTGTCAGCTACTTGGAGCAGGGACACAGAGCACTGATTTCACAGAGAAAGTGGTGGAGGGCTTGGCTTGGACACTCGGCTAAGTATTCAATTCTACAGCTGTGCCAGTGGGGACTCTTATTGGGGGCCTGGAGAGAGAGAGAGAGATAGGGAAACTCAGACCCTGGACTGAGTGTGTTCACTGTGTGCTCTTAAGGGAGATTGTGCTTGATGCACAGAGCTGCAACTGGAAATATTGTGTGCATCTACTCTTGTTCCAAGTGAACGTCCCTTACTAGTGTCAATGGTAAGGATTCAGGCTCCTTGATTACTGACCCAGAGAAGGGGTGTCACATATTGGTGAGCAGTGGTGTGGATATAAATCAAACTTCTGCAGCCTGTAGGCAGTTGTCACTGAAGGTGTGTGTACTCTCAGCACCCACAAGGTAAGCATTCAGAGTTTCACTTTCACAAGTTTTTTTTTTTTGTTAGTTTAGTTTAGTCAGGGAACGCAGGCAAAAATATCAGCAGAGGATAATGGCAAGCTGACAAAAAAACAGTTGGCCAAGGTGTGCGAAACCAAAGGACTAGTGCATGCCAACCTGACAAAAGAGCAAATGATTTCAGCCTTATTCACAGCTCAGACCAGCAGCCAGGAGGCTAACAAGTCTGGTGATGGGAATTTGAAGCCCTCAAACAATACAGTTAACATTTTCCTCAGAGGACTTAAAAATCCATCTGGAGTTAGAGACTTGAAATGGAGGCCAAATGTTTGGAATAAGAATCAGCAGAGAGACTGCAGCATTTGGAGGTTGAAGAAAATGAGAGACTGTGGCATTTGGAAGAAAATGAGAAGCAACATCAACATGAGAGGGATATTCTGACTCTTCAACAGCAACATGAAGGTAATGGGGAAGGGAATCACCAAACCCCAGAAGCAATAAACGTCAGTAAATTTCTTCCACAGTTTACAGAGTGTGATAATTTTGATAGTTTTGTTCATATATCTGAAAAAAGTATGTAAACAGTACAATACGGTTCCTGACCCCCTTACTCCATGGTAAATCTGTAACTGCTGTTTCTAAAGTGTCTGACACTAACTGCTTAAATTATGATAAAGTCAAACAATGGTTATTAGAATGCTTTAAGTTACCGCCTGAAGTTTACAGAAAAAAAGTTTTCTGACCTTAGACACAAGGCAGATGAAAAGTGTATATGATTATACTGCTGAGCTAAGCATTTATTTTAATAAGTGGGTGAGTGGGTGTCAGATCACCACTTTTAAAAGGCTGGCAGACACTTTGGTGCAGGAACAAGCCTTTAGCACTTTGCCTGAGGACACGAGAATCTGGTTGGCAGATTGGGAGTGTAACTCTGCAGATGAGCTGGGAAAAAAGGGGATATCTACTTAGCAAGTAGGGCATCACTGCACAAGAAGGGGATAAACCCAGTGCTGCACATGGACATAAGGGACCCCATGGTGGGCAGCCTTAACCACCCAGACAGAGTCCACCAGTAACAGGGGAAGCCATTAGTTCAGGTACATGGCCAGATTCAAGGGTTAGATGTTTTAAATGTAATCAGTGGGGCCATATATCATACAGATATCCACTGAGGCAAGGTGGGGGAGCCAGCAAGTGGGAATAACAGTATGCCAGTTGTAAGGTGCCTGGAAACAACAGAGGTACCAGAAAAATCACTAGCGTTTAGATCCTATCTTAGTGGATGGAGAACAAGCCACTGCTAAAAGAGAGACAGCCTCTGACATAACCATTGTGAAACCTGCAGTGGTTAAAGAGGAGCTGTACTTGCTTGGGCAGTCCACTTTAATCAGAGCTTTAGGAAGGACCCCATTCTAAATGCCTTTTGCCAGGGTTTACCTAGACTGGTGGGGTGGAAAAGGAAGCAAGCAAGTAGGTGTGTTTGAGGATATTCCTGTAGATGTCTTGATAGGGAATGATTTTGATAATGCAGTACCTTGTGTGCATGCAGTTACACGAATTCAGTCTTGGAGACAGGCATGTGAGTCTGGTAGCCTAGGGAGACCCAGACAGACCCCACACATGAAGCCAAGGCTGGTGAGGTGTCTATTTCAGGGAAGGAGCTACCCTGTAGCAGTGAGCCTGAAGGAGAGCCACAACTTCTGGTAGGTACTGATGTCCCCTTGGAGAGAGTGACTACAAAGGCAAAGGTAAATAGGAGTACCTGGGCTGACAGTGAGGCACAACTGTCACAGGATACCAGGGAGCCTGAGAAGGGTCACAAAGATAGAGTTCAGACAGGCTCAGTTCTTGGACCATACACTAAGAGGCTTGAGGGAGGCAGCGAGAGGTGCCTGATTCTCAAAGAAAAGAGGAGTCTGTATACTGGAACAAAGGGTTACTGTAAGAGAGTGGACCCTTGAGGGAGGGCTAGACAGTGAGGTAATACAGTAGCTATTACTGCATAGAGCCTACCATCTAGCACTTCTAGCCATCGCCCACGACATTCGTTTTGCAGGTCATATGGACATAAAGCATACCAAGAGACGTATTACGCAGAACATTTATTGCCCTGGGATAGCAAGGGATGCAGCAGGATACTGCAGGACATGTGAGCAGTGCCAAAAAGTAGGCAAAACAGGAGAGAAGGTCAAGGCTCCTTCAATGCCTCTGTCTGGGATTGAGAAGCCATTTCAGGTAGCTATGGATACTGTGAAGCCTTTGGGTACCCCAAGTTCCACAGGGAAGAAGTACATCCTGGTGGTAATAGATTATGCTACTAGATACCCTGAGGTGGTGGCTCTGTACTCCACTGAGGCAGAGAAGATGGCAAATGCTTTGTTAGAGATTTTCAGCAGGGTAGGGTTCCCAAGAGAAATACTGACTGACAGAGGTGCCAATTTCTTGTCAGACCTGCTTGCTTGTCTGTGGGAGCGCTGTGGGGTGAAGCACCTAAAGACCACCCCCTATGAACCCCAGACAAATGGTCTTGTGGAGAGGTTAAACTCTACACTAAAGACCATGCTACGGGCATTTGTTGACCAGTTTAAGACAGAGTGTGACAAAATATTTCCCTCATCTAATGTTTTCATACAGACAGGTACCCCAGGAATCCACAGGTTTTTCACCCTTTGAGTTGTATGGGCCATAGGGTGAGGGGGCCTTTAGATTTGATTCGTGAAGAGTGGGAGGGTAAGTGTGAATCCCACAAAAGAGTCTGTTGTGGCATATGTCCTAAACCTCAGGACACGGCTGCTTATGAAGCTCATGGGCTTGGTCCAGGAGAACCTGGCAGGAGTCCAACAGCAGAAAAAAGTGTGGTATGGCAGGAATGCTCGAGCCCGAAATTATGCTGTGGGACAGCAGGTGATGGTTCTCATTCCTGTCAGACACACAACTGCAGGCAGCTTAGGAGGGACCCTTCAAAGTGGTAAATAAGGTCAGTGATGCTAACTACATGGTAGAACTGCTAGGCAAGAGGCAGGGGCACAAACTGTACCATTTTAACACGATGAATGCTTACCATGATAGGGAGGCCCTGGTGCTGAGTATTTGTAGTGGATGGCAGGAGGAGTCTGAGGGGGATCTATGGCTACATCAAGTCAGCCAGCAAAATGCCAAATTACTAAGGTGGAGCCTAGGGTTGCAGGCATATGACTGCACTGGGGTCGGCAATGCCAATGCAAATGGGTTCTCAAGACAGGGTATGGGTTAATATATTCCCAGACAGGCCCATTCCTCTCAAGCAACGTTTCTCCAGGGTCACTGGACAAACTAGCTTGAGTCTTCAAAGGGGGGAAAGATGTGACAATGTGAGGTATTGCCAGCTATGCCAGGAGAATTAAGGCAGTGGATGTGTAACATATGCCAGTATAGCTAGCTGGAGTTTTGTAAACAATTATATGTCATTTATATATCAAACTGATTTGTATAGCTGCTTGTGCTGAAAATGTATTTGTAAAGTTGCTTGTGTTAAACGAATGTACCAATAGTGGGTCCTGCTGGACAGAAAGAAAAATATATCTGTATGTCAGCCTGTATTGTAATTGTTGAAATTAATATTGTAACAGAGGATACTGAAAGAGAAGAGGTTAATCTCAGTCCAGCTAACTTTGAAAAATAGTCTGAAATTAAATTACCTGGAAGGCCATAAAGACTGCATCTTACAGTTCTGATTGCAGCCACAGACAAAATGTCTGTGAAAACAAAGACTAGGCATCCTTGTTGTATTGTCCTTAGCAGTGAACTAATTTCTGCCCTGGAAGGGTGGAAATGTTGGAATGGTTTTATGGCTTCCAGATACTATGACACATCTTGGCAATGCTCTGTGTGTAGAGTAACACATATGTGCGAAAATCTGGTTCAGTTTCCAGTAATGGGGTAGTATGGGAACCAGAAGTCAGATGACCAGATGTGTGTGATGTCATTCTGTAATCCAGGACTGAAATGATGTTTTAACACTAGATGAGACTGAAGTCTCTGGGCAGTCTGTTTTTGTAACCTGACATAGAAGGATCACTCACCTACTTCATCTTACCTTGCTTTAGTAAGTAACCAGGGAATGGTAATTCTTTAGGTCAGTCAGGAAAATATAGTGAGATTAGTTAAGTAAAGTTTTGTTTTTCTGTATCCGTGTGAATCTATCCATCTGTGTTATTTTTAATATTTCCTATGCTTGAAATTATGGTGTTTATTGTAAATAGATAGCTAGTATTTTCAGAGTAATTACATTTATTTGGTGACACTGTGACCACTCCTGAAAGCCTTAAAGCATTGGTTAAACACTACTATTTGTATCAATTTTACTCAGCATAATTGGGTACCTTTGTAAGAGCCTTAGAGCAGCTGACTTTGGAGTGTCTGTTGGCAATAACTACAACATAGTCTGGGCAGAGGGGCATAGCTAGTAAATCTGTGCCAGCCTTTCCCAGGAGTGTGTGTGTGTGTGTGTGTGTGTGTGTGTGTGTGTGTGTGTGTGTGTGTGTGTGTGTGCATGAAAATCAAACCTCAAAGAGTGTGTATTTCAGCTACTTAGAGCAGGGACACAGAGCACTGGTTTTATAGAAAGAGGAGTGGAAAACTTGGCTTGGACATTCGGCAGAAGACTCAACTCTACAGCTGTGCCAGTGGGGAGTCTTACTGGGGGCCTGGAAAGAAAGAGAGAGAAGTGGAAACCCAAACCCCAGACTGAGTGTGTTCCCTGTGTGCTCTTAAGGGAAATTGTGTTTAATGCAGAAAGCTGCATCTGGAAATACTGTGTGTATCTATTTTTGTTCCAAGTAAACGTCCCTTACTGGTGTCAGTGGTGAGGATTCAGGCTCCTTGATTATTGGCCCAGAGGAGGGGCATCACAACTGGTTTCACTAAAAGCTGTACTATAAAGAATGGATGTCACACATGAAATATGACATTCTGTGACTGTTGTTTCTAATTTTGAAGCATTCTAAGGGCACACTGCCAGTCCTTCAACATACCTACTCTCTCTTTGGCCAAGATTGCTTCAAGAAGTCTCCTTGAAACCACAGCACTGCAGGACACAAGCCAGTGAAGGTCCATATCCTAAAGAATAGTATCTGGACACACCAAAAAGGTATAAAATGTTTTAATTGCACAAAAGTTCTACAAAAAGTTAAGCGCTTTCATTTCATCCATGGAAACTTCCTCAAAATAATAAAATAACTTACAAAGTAGTTTAAATACTCTACACTTAATAGTGATTGGTTAAAAAAGCTTATTCAACCCACTAAATCTTTTAAAGAGACACCTTGCAATGAAATAACACTATTTGTTTAAAAATGAAACTGTTTGTTTTAAAGTAAAATATACACTGTGTTTTAAAATAAAATACACACTGAGTGTTTTAAAATCACATAATTACACCAAACGTTTTAACACACTTTTTATCCAGTTACAGATTAAAGTAATAAATCAATGACAATAACAAAAAGTGATTGTGACACAAAGAATTGTAAAGGACAGAAATCATAATATGTTAGCTTTCATTTTTAGGGCTGGAACTATAGAAAGGTGGTCATTTAACCCTGGACTGACACAAGCATCAATAAACATTTGCCAAATCATTTCTTGATATTCTAATTTAGTTTCCCAATCTCCACTTCTTTCTGGGAGCTTAATCTGTTCTAAAACCAAGAACGTAAACTTAGTTGATGGGCAAACTAAACCGTGTTTGAACAGGGCACTGGTGCTTTGCCTCTGTTTATATCGTATGAATGGTCGTATATTCTTTGTCTTAGGCATCTTTCAGTTTTCCCTATGTAGAATGCATAACAAATTGAGCAGTGTGCCATGCCACCTTTCTATAGTTCCAGCCCTAAAAATGAAAGCTAACATATTATAATTTCTGTCCTTTACCATTCTTTGTGTCACAATCACTTTTTGTTGTGTTACTGATTTATTACTTTAATCTGTAACTGGATAAAAAAGTGTTAAAAAGTTTGGCGCAATTATGTGATTTTAAAACACACAGTGCATATTTTACTTTAAAACAAACAGTTTCATTTTAAAACAGTGTTATTTCATTGCAAGGTATCTCTTTAAATGTTTTAGCGGATTGAATAAGCTTATTTTAACCAATCACTATTAAGTGTAGAGTATTTAAACTGCTTCATAAGTTATTTTATTATTCTGAGGAAGTTTCCATGGATGAAACGAAAGCGCTTAATTTTTTGTGGAACTTTTGCGCAATTAAAAGTTTTTATACCTTTTTGGTGTGTCCAGATACTATTCTTTGGGGTACGGACCATCACTGACTTTTGCCCTGCAGTGCCGCGGTTTCAAGGAGATTTGTGTTTTATCTACAGCATTTCTTTGTAGTTAACAGTTTTTTTGCTTCAAGAAGTCACAGCATTTTACTGACTGAACTCCAGCTGCACAAAGACTAGATACGCTAGTAAGTGTAGTGAAGGACAACAAATGCTTAAATATAGCTCTCTTCATTTTCTCACCTCTTAACCAAAGCTTTTCACTAAAATCCATTGAAAGTTTCACACAAAGACCTGTAACATTCATTTGTGGTTGCTGCACTCAATAAAGATGGACTGAATTAAAATAAACAGATAATGCTGGTACACAGCTTAGCGCAGAAACTTCACATGAACTTGTTCTTTTTACTGCTCCAAGGTAATTTCAAAACAGTTAAAATCAATTTCAAAACAGTTAAAATCAAACCAGTTATAGCCAACTTAAAGCTCAGATGTACATTTTAAGAGCACAGTCATCTGGCTGTTTTGCCTGGTATTATTTTATAAAACTAACGAACACTATTTGCACTTTTCAAATAAGATAGAAATAGCAGAACACACAAAAATGCTAATGTTTGTAAAACATTAAGATAAACATTTTGTGACTAAAAGTGCTGTATTCAGTGACAGTTCTGCAACATTATTTTGTATTACATTTGACAATTCCTGTTCATGGTTTCATTACTCACACATAAAGTATTAGTAATTCTAATGGGCAGCCCAACAGTCATTAACTTAATATATTAAGTTTACAGCTGGGCATCAGGAATAAACTGTCAAGTATCCAATGAATGCGCTGTGTGCATATTATCATAACGTACCAACTCCAAATTACAGATAAATAGAGGGATGAAGGGAGCTAATATACAGAATACATAAACTGATTAAAACATCTTACTGTTATAGTGAGTACCAAGGACAATGTACTGTTTATGTCTTCAGTGTGGCTGTTATTAAATAAGGGTGAGCAAACTCACGTCTAGCCTTGAACACATACTCCACCTTGTAGTATTCAATACACAAATGCACTGTATTCTTTAAGAAATCTGTACAATAACAGCAAAATATAGTAAAAGCTGTTAACCAGATGGATACTGTCTGTTCACCTACATGACTTCTAATTTTTTTCCTAAGCCTTCTTCTCGCCCACACAGTTTCCCCTCTGCCAACCAATTCAGCTACTGACTTCACCTTCCCATGACCATTTGACTAGTGATGATGGGGCAAAACCAGCTGATTGAGAAGCTATCATCCCTGGTGGTCAAGGGTTTTGGTCACTAGCCTCTCTCCTGATGGCTTGATGTATATGCTGTCAAGATAGAACATGCAGTGCTGGTCTAGAGGTCCA
Source organism: Protopterus annectens (assembly GCF_019279795.1). Classification (NCBI taxonomy): domain Eukaryota; kingdom Metazoa; phylum Chordata; order Ceratodontiformes; family Protopteridae; genus Protopterus; species Protopterus annectens. Next base: position 73,685,672 of record NC_056744.1, on the reverse strand, counting down.
TATGTGCTTCCACTTTTATGCTGAATTCAGTAACAGAGCATGTTTATGTGCTCATAAGTTAATATCAGGTAAGTTAATATTGGTTCATATTAGAAGCTCAAAGGTCCTGTTCAGCGAATACGAAAAGAGCAACACGTACTGCGCGATCCACGAAAACAGCAAACGTTCAAAACCAGGAAATTCAAAATGTCGATTTGTCATAGTTGGCCCGTCTGCGGTACAGCTCTGTAAGGTAAGTGCACGATAGTTACGAACCATAGGGTTAGGGTGCGGGTTAAGGTAAGTGCATAGATAGGTAATGTATGTGAGGTTTAATGTAGGGTTAAAAGTAAGGTTTTGTTAACTGTATGTGTATGGATTATTTATTTTGTTTGGGTACATCTCTGTAGGGTTAAGTGTGCGATAGTTAAGGACCTTAGGGTTAAGGTGCGGGTTAAGGTAAGTGCATAGACATACTGTATGTATGTGGTTTATTTATTTTGTTTGGGTAGGTAGTATGTTGCGGGCGGTGGGGTTGGCCGAGTATGACGATTCGTGATTTTAAATTTCGCAGTTTACGACAGTCAGTGTATTCGCAGTTCGGTAAATATGTGTCGCTCTTTTTGTATTCACTGAACAGGACCTTCCAGCTTATAATATGAACCCGTTAATATCAGACAATTGATCCTGAGGAGCATTAGTAGCCTAGTCTGAGTATCCCAACTCACACTTGCCTATTGATTTATACCTAGTTTCAACTCTTTTTAATGAGGGCTTCAGGGATCTAAACCCAAAGTGTGTTTAGAGTTGCTATTTATTCATCCAGGTTAGACTTAAAGGGGGTCAGGGAGCTACATTGCTTTATATCCAAAGTTATCAATTCCACAAAAAAGAGGTTCTTTGGGATATTCTAATTATCTTGCCAGCAGGTCCTATTGATGTTTTGGTGGAAGATCAGATCTCAAGTGGATGTTTGGGGTGTTAAATTTTGGGGATGAGCAGGAGGTCACACAGGATTGCATCCTTAGAGGCTCTGTAAGCTAGACAAAGGTCACCTCTCAACAGTCTGTAGGAAACAGAAAAGAGAGAGCACACTAAGGCAGTTGTTCTTAGAAGGCGCAAGATGAAGAAATACCTAAGGAAACATACTATCAGATGAAATATTAGAAGAGGTTTAGATGGAAGGCACTGACTTGCAGGGCAGAACAGAAAAATTACCCAAGAATATTAAATGAAATAGGTACTCTAAGCACCTTGAAAACCTGACAAGGAACTAGACAATTATCATTAGTACAAAAGGAACATCCTCCTCTTTATAACAAGTATGACTTTTTTTTACCTTTCTGAAGGACCTTAAATATTTAGAAAGAGAAGATGTCTTTACGTTCACTGCTGCAGTATTCTTAAACATATGGGATTCCCTGTCATGGAAGGCTGACATCTGGCCAGTCTTTCAAAGACTTCTGAATTTAAAAGGTATGCTGAACGTTACCATATGCACCCTGCGTAACGTGGGGCATAAAGGTGACATTCAGGCTTACCAAAACCAGAGCTTCTTTGCCACCAGTCTGAATGTATCTTTTACACTGTCTGTTTACCTGCGTCCGTTTTCTTACAATTGAATGCATTTTCATTCTCCAGGGACTTCCTACACTTGTTTGTTGTTTTGCAAGATAAGTTTGGGTTTTCTTGTTTTTTGTGTTTCTTGAGGTTAATGTCATCTAGGAAGGGTAAATGTTAGTGTCGAAGACAGATTCCCCACAGAGACCGCCACGATAAGTGTCATTTTTGCTTAGGTGTTTCTCATGAATATACGTCTTATTGTATTGGTCAGGCGTTTTTTCCGAAAACCATTCCCGGGATACTTTCTTCCCTTTCCTTGTATTTTTAGAACCAGCATCTTAGGCTACTCGCTAAAGATACTATGGAAAGAATCTCCTGCCACAAAGGTCAATCGTTAGGGAAGGAGGAGGTGGAAAAGGTATGATCCGAATCTTCCGCTTTAGAGCCTCTGCCAAGTGTCTCTCCTGAGGTTGTTATGAACTTGGAGGCATGCTCAGCTGTGTTGTTGGATTTCTCTGCTATAACCGTGTTGGAGGCCGGTGAGCGTCTGTTTGGCAGCATGTCTGAACAGGTTCTACAGGCATCCATCTCTGATATTCAGAGAGAACCACGGTTTAATTTTTTGTGAGGGGCCTAGGGGAGTTCCTAGTTTGGGAAGAAGTTCCTGCTATGGTTCTCGGATCTGAGCTTTCTCAGGATGTTCCCTTAAAAAGAAACAAAAAAAATAAAGATGTTTCTTCTGCGTCTAGGGATCCACAACGTGAGTGGCAGGCTTTTACTCAGGTGTTATTTTCTGCCTTAACGTCCTTAAAGCCTCCCTCATGGGGTTTCAGTTCTTGCTCCTCCTTGGTCCTCTTAAAAGGCCTAGAAACCAGGATTCTTCTGAGGATGAGTCAGAGTCTGCTGATGAATCACTAACTTATTCTACTCAAATTCCTTCTCCTTTGATTATGGGTCAGAGGAGGAGGAGGACACTATTAGTCCTGATGTTCCTTTGGAGGAAATGTCCTTTGGGGACACACTCTCAAGGATGATGGATTTTTTTAAGTGGGATTATACTCGGGTCACTGATATCCATAAAATGTTTTATCAGTTGTTGCAGATGGACTCTCCTAAACCTGTGGCTATTCCTCCTATCCTGGCTGCTTTACTGGATGCTTTCTCAGATGCCCGATTCTCTCCCCTTGCTCCCAAGAAACCTGGTAGGTTTTATAGGGTTCCTGAGAACTGTTCTTTTTTATATAAATGTCCTGCTGTTGATCCCTCAGTTGTGCCCATAGCCTCTGATAAGCTGTCTCAATTGCTTCCTTTGCCCACATTATTGCCTTCTGACAAGGACAGCAGAACTATGGACAGGCTGGGCAAAAAGGTTTACACTTCTGCTACCCTAGCTTTTAGGGATATTAATTATAAGACCCATATGTCTAGGTATGTGTTGGCTTTTCTTTCTCAGGCCTGTCAACTTATTTCTGATTTTCCAGACTCTGAGGGTAAAACTTCTGTTCTTTCCTTGATAGGCACTTCCTCTCAAGTCATTCATGATTCTATTAAATGTAGTTGTGACGTGGTGGATGCCTCTTCTAGGGCTGCTGTTTTTGGTTCAGTTATGAGGAGGTATTCTTGGCTTAGGCTTCAACCTCTACCTGATGATAGTAAAGCTAAATTGATGGATACTCCTCTGGATTTTAATCTTTTGTTTGGGGAAGTTGCTGCTGGTTTGTTTAAGTTCCTTCAGGTTAAGGGCAAGGCCTTATGGGAACTTAAACATGTGTTTGTTTCTCCTGTGCCTAAATTTCAGAGAAACTACCCTGCTAAGCGCCTGCCTTTGTTTGTAGGTGAATCACATCCTTCTACTAACGGTAAGAAAAGAGGCAAAAGGACTCCTCCTGCTAAGGCTACTCAATTTTCATGGACTCTGAAGCCTTCCTTTCTGGACAAACCAGGCGCTGTGTGACTATCCATCCCTTTCCAGCCACATTCCACTTTCTCTTCTGATGTGGCTTCAGATCACTCAGGATTCTTGGGTTTTGTTGATCATTTGTCAAGGGTACTTCATGGTGTGGAAATCCTATCCTCCGTTTATGGCATTCCTCAGTCTCCTTGGGAACATCTTCCCTTTTTACCAAAGGCTCTTCAAGATCTCTTTTTTTCAGGGTACTATTCAAGAGGTGCTTTTGTCCCATACGGGGAAAGGGTCTACTTTCGGCTATTTCTAGTGCCCAGAAAAGAGGGCACTTGGAGACCTTTACTAGACCTCTTTCATCTAACACTTTTTTAAAGGTACCTTCCTTTCGGATGTTGTCCCTTCAGATTCTGTTTCCTCCCTTGCGCCATCAGGCCTATATGGTGTCTCTGGATCTCAAGGATGCTTATCTCCATATTCCAATCCATCCACTTTTCAGGACGTTTTTGCATTTGTCTGTTGCTTCCTGGCATTTTCAGTTCTCTGTTTTGCCCTTTGGTCTTTCTACTGTCCCAAGGGTGTTCACCAAATGCCTTGCTCCTATGATTTCATTTTGCAGACTTCAAGTTATCCAAATATTTCCTTACTTGAACGACCTGATGATTCAAGTTTCCTCTCCAGAGACCCTTCTGCAAAATCTTTATTTTACCATATCCCTTCTTCAAAGCCTTGGGTTCACTATAAATTTCAAAACGTCTTCTCTGACTCCTCCTCATGATCATGTTTTTCTGTGTTGCAGGATTCAGACTGTGCCAGTGCTTGCAACACTGCCCCCTCCAAAGGCCTCAACTCTCATTTCTTTCTTTCACACACTTCTTCCTCTGGCTTCCATTACAGTCAGGGAGTTTCTGAGAGTTCTGGGTTTCATGGCATCCAACATTCCGATGCTCCTCTGGCCAAACTTCATATGAGAAAGTTTCAGTGGTTTTTGAAGTCAGTGTGGCTTCAACATGCTCATCCTCTAGAATCTGTAATCCCTCTTCTTTCTTGCCTCAGACAGGAAATTCTCTGTTAGATTCAGCAGTTGTCTCTGAATCCAGGGATCCCTTATCACCCTCTTCCCTCTCAATAATTGTTCACAGATGCCGCAGATATGGGATGGGGGCAACTTTTAACTCCCTAAAGGTACAGGGGTGTGGTCGTCTTGTCAACAGAATGAGCACATCAAAGTCAAAGAGATGAGAGCACTTCTGCTGGGTCTTCAGGCCTAACAGTCTCTCTTTTCTCCAGTGCCTCTCAAGGTATTTACAGACAATACCATAGTGATGTAGTATATCAACAAATGGGGGAAGGGGGAGACAAGATATTTGCCAGTTAGCCCTTCTGGTATGGGATCCTGCTGTCAAGTTACTCTTCAGGCAGTTTATCTCTCTTCTGGTCAGAAAATTGTGGTAGACACTCTGAGCAGGTCCTTAACTCAGTTCCATGAATGGATGCTTCACAGTGGATGTGTTTCTGGACATTATCCACCAGTGGGGTACTCCTCACGTGAATCGTTTTGCCTCCCCCCTGAACAGACAACTTCCTCTGTACTGTGCCAGAGTCCTATGTCCTCTGGTATGGAAGGTGGATGCCCTCTCATTCTCTTGGAAGGGGATGCATTCCCTCCCCTTCCTCTCATTCTGAGAGTTCTGTTCAAAATTCAACAGGATACTCCCAAAATCTTGTTGTTGACTCCCTTTTGGTCATGACAGCATTGGTTCCCTCTTTTTCTGCATCTAGCGAGGGGCAATCATCACAAGTTACCTCACAGGATGGATCTAATCACATAAGGCATGGGATCTCTTATCCATCCCCACATGTCCGTGTTTCAACTGACACTGTGGGCGATAGGATTTTGATTCCTCATAGACACCTTTTTTTCTGAGGACATGCTGCAAGTCCTATAGGAGACCAGGAAACCTAAGACTAGAAAATCTTACTTATCTAAATATAAGAGTTTTTCTTTTTGGTGTCTCTCTTGTAACCTGGACCCACTTACTGTGGATGCTGCTTTGGTTCTCTCTTATTTGTGTGAGTTGCTTAATGCTGCTTTGTCCTATTCTTCTATTAAGGCCCACCTATCAGCTATCTCTGCTTGTCTGCCTTTTTCTCCTCCTTTAGCTGCTAGATTTACGAGAAACAATTTCTTAAAGGCGTCCTTAATATTTGACCTCCCGGAAGCCTGTTCCTCCTCCCTGGGATCTTAATTTTGTTTTGGAAAAGTTGACTCAGGCTTCCTTTGAGCCTTCTGCTTCAGATTCCTTACAACATTGTTTCTGGAAGACTGTGTTTTTGTTAGCGCTTACTTCTACCAGACAAGTGTCTAAGTTGCAGGCCCATATGGCTTGTCGTCCTTTTTTGATTTTTGCATGAGAACAGAGTTACCTTGCACACTAACCCTTCTTTTATGCTGAATGTTTCCTCTTCCTCCTTCTGAGCTGGGAATTTCTGGTTAAAGGATTATTGTGCCTGTTTATATGAACTGTTTCTTTCTGAAATTGGTGCACCTTGCTTGCTGTAGCATAGACTAGATTCAGGCATGCTGAATCTAGCTTTGTTTGTATAACTTGAGCACTAATCCAGGCCATCTTCTTTGGAGAATGTTCCCCTGCACCCTAGTGGCAGGAGTGTGCTGTAAGAACTTGTCTGATTGAAGACTGCTGGACCAGGGCTCAGTTTTGAGCTTTTTTACTGGTTAATTAGGTATTTTGTTTAAATCAGTTTGCTCATTTTCTATTGTCATATTTTAAAAAATGCACGTTATTCATCTGCTTTTACTGTATTTGTGTTTCTTCCTACTTTATTGCATTTATTCTGCTTCATTTATTACTGCTTGTTAGTAGCCTGATTAAATTGTAACTTTTATTCTAAGCCTTTGGTTGAAGCACTTGGGCTTCAGACCAGTTGTTTTACATTAAGAAGGCTTGTGGTCTGCACTGTTGTGGCAGGACAGGTAGCTTACATCCTTCTAGGGGTTGCTGATTGAAGGCTAAGTGTCTGTTATTCTAAGAGTGTATTAGCTCAGGTTTAAGCACTTGGGCTTCGGGCCAGTTATTTTACATTAAGAAGCTGTGGTCTGCACACACTTGTGGGTGGAGAGGGTAGATTCTGCCCTTCTGAGCTGGGAGTTTCTGGTTAAAGGCTTATTGTGTCTACTTATTTGAACTGTTTTTTTCTGAAATTGGTACACTTCGTTTGTTAGAGCATAGACTAACTTCAGACCTGCTGAATCTAGCTTTGTTTGTATAACTTGAGCACTAATCCAGACCATCTTTTTTGGAGAAGGTTCCCCTGCACCTTAGTGGCAGGAGTGCGCAGTTAGAACTTGTCTGATCGAAGACTGCTGGAACGGGGCTCAGTTTTTAACTTTTTATTGGTTAACTTGTTTAAATGAGTTTGCTCATTTGCTACTGTTATATTAAAAAAAAATACACTTTATGCCTTGCCACTTAGCTAGGGTTAAACTATTCCTGGTGCCATAAAGTCGGCTCTTCAAATTTTCCCTTAGAACTAGCCAGTTTTTTTTGTTTTAGCCCTCAAATTTATTTCTTTGAGCTCAGCACCTATTCAGAACTCATTGTAAGCACTAAATAAACTACTAAATAAACTACAAATTACTACAGCACTCAACTTTCCTCACTTGTCTAGATGAAAACAGTTTTTAGTACTTAATAAATAAGCACCTATTCAGGCATGTCTACCGGTCAGCACTCGGTGTTTTCTCCTGTCTACCTGATGAATCTGGGCATCCTAGGGCAATGCAGCAATTGCTTCATGTACACAGGCAACCCTCTCCTCCTACCACCCAACACTACAAAATGTGAGAGATGGACTTATACAGCAAACTGGAAGCAAAGCTCTATTCACCCAAGACTGGACTAGACAGTCAAGATGAGAAGGTAAATACTTGCACCACACCACACTCATCATATAGTCCTTCAAAACCTACACCACCAAAACACACACATAGCAACACAAAACACACACCTACATTCGCGGAGGCTCTCAATAAAAATCTGCTCAAGCAACAGAGACCTCCAAAGCAGAAACGCATGCAACCTCCACCCCCCCCAACACAACCCAAATGACACATAGCCCACAAACTCATTGTGCCACTCAACCACAGCCCATAAAGCATAACAACGTACCTAACACTCTAGTTATAGGTGACTCTATAATTAGGCACACTGATGTTCCACTCCCCAGGCTAAACAAGGAGAAAGTTACTGTCAGCAGCCTGTCAGGTACCAGGATCCGCCACATAATGCATGCACTCAGGTCACTCCACAACAAGTACAAATATGACCTGCCTGGACTACATGAAAAGAGACATGGAGGAGCTCTCGGATCTTGTAGCCCAAGCAGGTATGACCCTAGCCCTGAATAGCATCCTATCATCACCCAGAATGATACCACAGTACAAGGACAAAATGATTGACTTCAACAATTGGCTAAGCTTCTGGTGTCAGTCTAAGGGGATCTAGTATCTGTCTGCCTGGGATGACATGATCGACAGACTACAATGCTTTGCCAGAGATGACCTGCACCTGTCGCCCTTGGGATTCCGGATACTGGCTAAGGATCTTGCCACCCCTATAGTGCCTTTTTTAGGCAAGGTTCAAATGACAAATTCACCACCATAACAGGTACAAGCAAACAAAATCTGAGGGTAATGCTACTCAATGCTAGAAGTCTAAACCTCAAAATGCATTCACTCGAGGCACTCCTTAAAATGGAGAACATCGACACCTGTGCTGTGACACAGACCTGGTTCAAGGCTCCAAAGAGCACCCCTGCATTACCAGGCTATAATTCATACCACACCTTTCAGCCATCTAACCTGGACCAAAACACTAAAGGTGGAGGCGTGTCCATATTCATTAAGGATAACCACACCTCCAGGCTAACTGCTCAGCATAATGCATCCAAGAGTATCCAAGTGTAACTAACTCTGGGCAAGACCGCAATCCAAATTTTAACTTGCTACAGATCCCCACCATGCCCCAGGATTCCCACTCCTCATTTACTGATACATTGGAAAATATTAGGGTACAACCCAACACCTTAATAATGGGCGATTTCAACTACCCCACCATTAACTGGGAAAACTACTCATGTACCAACTCTTTTGCTCAACATTTTCTGGAATTCATAAATTCCAACGCCTTGGATCAACTTATCCACACCCCCACCAGGGGCAGCAATATCCTAGACCTGGTCATTACCAACATGGGCGACTGGTGTTCCACACCAGAGGTCAATTCCTCACTGGTCAGATCTGACCACAAGCTAATCAGCCTAAACATCCATATCTCGCACCCATTACGGAAACCACCATAAAAAATTTCTCCAAAGCCAACTTCACGCTTTTTAAGACAGAAGTGGCAAACTTCACGACACCCATGCAGACGGACAATATAGGTATGACTGCTGAATCCTACACAAATTCACTTTATAAGCACTTACAAAAGTGCACTGATCGTGCTATCCTTAACAGAACCAAGATGCTATCCTCCTAAAAAAAGGAAGCCAATCTGGTGGTCCCCTGCCATAAACAAACTCTACAACAGAAGAAAGAAACTGTTGCAAAAAAGAGTAAAATCCCATGACTGGAAGAACTCCCTGGTCAGCCTCAGTAAAAAGCTGAGATCCCTCGTAAAATGCTCCAAAGCTAGTTATGAAAACAAAATTGCCACTGATTCTAACGACAACCACAAAGCATTCTATAGCAATGTCAAGAATCTCAATGGCAACACTCAGACCTGCTCTGAGTTACAGCACAATGGAACTAAATATACAGAACCAAGTGATATTGCCAACATCCTGACAGATAGGTTCAGTGCTAACTTTACTCCCCCCTCACCCCCTAAAGGGCCCATCTCTATACTGGAAGAATGCACAGTTCCTGTAATCACGGCTGCATAAGTAAAAAACACACTCTCCAAAGCCAAGAACACAGCATCCATGGGACCTGACAATATCCCAGGCTGCGTTCTACATAACTACAGAATGAACTGGCACCCCACCTAAGCACCATGTTCAATCATAGCCTCACTTCAGTCTTTGCGCCCACTGAATGGCAAACACGATGGTTATCCCACTCCACAAAGGGGGAGCCACCACGGACCTTGGGAACTACCGCTCCATTTGCCTAATGAGCCTGGTCTGCAATTCCTTGGAACGTATCATCACAGGACTTATAAACAAAGACATTGGTAATCTCCAAACTCTGGACCCCACCCAGTTCGGGTTTGTAAAAGGCAGATCATGTCTCCTAAACCTGACTGACTTCTTTGAAGCAGTCAACAAAGCCGTAGACAAGGGTAAGGTGGTTCACATAGCCTATCTAGATATCGCCAAGGCATTTGACACCATCCCCCACTCAGGAATTATAGATAAACTCACTAAACTAGGTATACATCCCTATGTCACAAGATGGGTTGCCAACTGGCTCACTGACAGAACCCACACTGTGAAAGTAGCAGACTCCAAATCCGACTTCAGACCAGTGACAAGTGGAGTACCAGAGAGTTCAGTCCTGGGTCCTCTCCTGTTTGGTATCTACTTTTCTGAAGTACAGGCTAACACAGAAGGTCTTTGGCTAACGAAGTTTGCAGATGACTGTAAACTAGGGGCCATAATAGAAACTCCTAACGATGTGGACATCCTACAAAAGGGCCTCACTGAGACAATGCCTGGTGTCGAAGCCATGGCTTCAAGCTCAATGCCAAAAAGTGCACTGTCATCCCCTTTGGTAAAAACCCCTGTACCCATGAGCTACCACATAGGTGGTAGTCTACTTAACACTGAAAGTGTGATAAGAGACCTTGGGACACAGGTGGACAGTAGTCTCTCCTTTGATAATCACATCGCCACAGTAGTCAGGAAATCCTTCTACACCTCATCACAAAAGGTTTCTCATCCAGGAAAAAAGAGGTCATTGTTCCCCTCTACTCATCACTCATTACACCCCTTTTGGTATGTACCTCACAAGACATCTACAACAACTGGAAAGGCTGCAGAAATACCTCACAAAGAGGATTACTGGCCTCAAATAGATGCCCTATGCAGACCGTCTCAAAAAACCTCAGCTTTACTCTGTCGCATATCGCTTACTCAGAGGCGATCTCTGCCTAACATACAAAGCTATGTCAAAACCCAGAGCTGTTGGACATGCTCCACTTAAAGAAATCCCAATCCCTCCGAGCTACACGCCCTAGGGACCTAAACCTTGTCACCACAACAAACAGAACATGCTGGAGGGATAGATTCCTGTCTCAGAGACTTCCCATACTCTGAAAAAAACTACCTACCTATATCAAACAAAGCTCCTCATTAGCACTCTTCAAGAAAAATCTTGATGATTAGATGGGAAATAGGAAATTCACCCCGAGGATCACCTCTGTGGCTCTGCTCGACAGGGGCACTGGAAAATAATTTTCTTGGGTGGCGAAAGCCAGGGTACCTTTTTGGCTAGGCTTGTTTAGGCCCTAGGGCCAATAGCCTAGTACCTACCTAAGAAACTATGAACCTATAATCTTTCTCTTAATCTTAAACTATCTTTTAATCAGTCTATTAATCTGCCTACTTTTTTCCCCTCTCTGCAAACTGACAGTGAGAGGGTGCTGCATACTTGGACATACATCAGCAACTTACAGTTTACCTGGATATGACCAAGGCTATTAGAAAATCTGATTAGTTATTTGTTTCTTTTCATCCTAGATCTTTGGGGCTTGCCATATCCAGGCAGACTATTTCTTCTTGGATTTCTAAGGCTATTTCCTTTTGTTACACTTTTCATGGCAAGAGCTTTCCTTTTACAATTAAGGCTCATTCTACTAGAGCTGTGGCTTCTTCTGGTGTTTTTTTCAAAGACTTAGATACTAATTCTATTCTTGAAGCAGCTACCTGGACTTCTGTGCATACCTTTACCAAGCGCTATAAGTTGGATGGTATCTCTAGAACTAGGGCTGGTTTTGCTAGTTCAGTTCTTCATTTTTTTTAGGGGATTCTTCTGCCCCTTTCTCCTCCTTAGATTCCTCTTGAGCTTTGGCACTCTCCCATATGTTTAACAATGCTGCAGCAGTGAATGTAAGGACATAGTACATTTGTACAAAATTTTACCATAAAGGTAGATGTCCTTGCCTTCACTGTTGCAGTATTTGCTTCCTCCCTCCCTCCCTCCCCCTAGTTCTTTACCTACCTGAAAGTACATGTTACCTCTTGGGTTCCTTGGACTGGTGTTCTTCCTGGGGCAATCAGTTTTGTTTTTGGTAAGCCTGAACATCACCTTTATGCCCTACATTATGCAAGGTGCGTATGGTGACGTTTGGCATACCTTTTAAATTCAGAAATCTTTGGAAAACTGGCCAGACAGCGGGCTTCCACTGCAGGCAATCCCATATGTTTAAGAATAATTGTAGCAGTGAAGGCAAGGACATCTACCGTTATACTAAGATTTTACACATCTGTACTTTCCTTTGTGAAGGTTGTCAGAAGAGGACATTGAAGGGTACAACACTTAACCATCATGTGAAATCTAAAACTGTTTCCTAAAAGGGAGGATTAAACATATAGAATCCTTTCAATTACGGAAGAAGTGGAAGGCACACAATATTACATTTTCACAGCCTTTTTACAGGGTTTTAACCTCTTAACCAAGTCATGGGAAGCTGATTGTTTTACTTGAAGGCAGATAAAGACAATGACCCTTAAAAGAGAAAGACTACATAAGGTGAAACACTTCCAGAATGTGCATTCACGTAGGATCTAGGAGTATTCAGTGACTTGCACAATGGCCAACACACTGCTTTTTTCCTGTAAAATTAATGTCCGTAGAATAAAGATTCAGAGATGAGGCTAGCTCACATAGCAGGATGTCTACAGAAACTTAGTGCAACTTTGAACCACCATCTCCTACAAACTGACATACTTCTCCATCCAGGATAGGAACTAAAGCAAAAGTTAAATCTCCATGTTCATGCCTGACACATACGTAAAACATGGGATGGCTGAAGGTGAAAGGGCATGCCTCAGTTTGGCTAGGCATAGACAAACTTCCACTCCAGTTCCCAAGTACAGAAACTTGAAGAAATCTTGTGCTCCAAAGGTTCATCTGACTTACAGGTTCAAAGATAATGCTAAGCCTTCCTCATGTGAAACGTTGCACTTTGATCTACAGTGGCAGTAAGTGACATGTGCCCCCAAAATTCAGAGACAATCTGGCCACAAGTCTACACTTGACAAACTGCCCAAATGTAACAAGAATACAAAATAATGCAATATAATTCTCCTAAAAAAACTACTTTTAAACGACTGGTGGCAAGGCCTCAAAGAGTCCTGGTGATAAAAGTTTAAATCCAAACTTTTGTTATTTGCTTTGAACTTCAGGAACAGTCACACAACACTGAAGTGGTCCAAGAGAAAAAGTTTAGTTGAGGCAGCCATCTAGAGTATAGATGTGAATTCCCTTCATACCTTATGCCTGTAGGTTGCAATCTTTGAAGCAACACATTAAGAAAAGATCTTTTTCCAGACCTTGGTCAAATATATCATTTAAAAGATGACACAGGTAATTAATACAGTAACAGATAACAATAAATTATAACAACACTGATCTTGCTATTTTCATGCAGTAACAAGTATGTTCTCTTTTTAGCAATTTTCACTCACCCTAAATTACATAAATTGCACAGTTTCTACCTTACCTTAAATTTTACCCCTCCTCCTGAACATTATTTTGCATGTATTGTTCCCACACATTTCCATTTAGTTCTATGTAACTTGCTCCTTTCCTTTTCTAAAGATCTCACCTCCAATTATTTTATTTATTTTACAATACCTGGTTACAGTTGCTTTAGATTTTGATTACCATTTTCTAGCAATTGCTTTTTTTTTTGCACCCAGTAGTATTAAAGTTAGTAAGGTCTTACTATCTTTGGGTAATTCAGATCGTACATTCCAACACAGAAGAATCAATTCTTTAGTTACAACCATTTGCTCCACAAACATTTCAGAAACAGTACTCTGTAGGGAATTTTTACAATCTGCCAACTTATTACATTCCCCAAATAACATATTATGAAAATACCTTTGTGCAGTTGTTAACTCAAAAGGTTGTACTGCAATAAGGTTTATCAACTTTTTGTGAGATTGGACAGTATGGAATTATTGTTCTCTAATTTTTGTAAATACGCAATGCATAATTCCTCAGTTTAGATTTCAGAAAACTGTTGGGTTTGAACACAAACATTTGCTGAAATGCATCTTACAGCTTTAGACTGACCATCCAAGCCCCCCTGAGAAAGAGTGGAGAGAGGGAGGGTTTAGCTGGAGACTATCTTGAAGTTCATCTTAAAACACCTAGTGAAAATATATAAATCTAGAACCAGCCCCAACACCCCCACTCTTTGGGGATAAAAACAGTGAGAACCCACAGTAATAACATGTTTGTTTGTAGGGGGATAACACCTGCTTCACTGCCATTTTTCAACATTCTTTTCAAAAGGAGTCTTACTCAGGTAAGGAGGAGCTTGGATATCTTTGAAATCAATGGAGAAAAATGTTCTAAAAGAGTTTATCTTGTCACCTGTCTTTGCAACTTTAGCCTACATATAAGTACTAAAACTACTGCCCAAGCAACTTGAATTTGTGCCTTCTACACTGAGACTCTCGAGTGGGAGGAAGGACTATAGAAAAGGATGGAGAACTTTCCTATTGAAAGATGCAGGGAGCTCCAAGGAGTTAGTTTATAAATCTTGCTTTTATGACAGGAAAAAAGAAGATGTCTCAAAAAAGTAAGATTTTTGGGATAAACCCTTACTGGCAATGTGACCCCTGACATATTGTCTGACAACTTCTGAATGAAGTCTGCTAATTAAATACACCTGTTCCTGTAGAAAATAATCTTTTTATTCCTGTCCTGAGGTAAAAGTATATATAAACAAGAAAACAATTAAAATTTCCTTCAGCTTCCCCTTGACCCCAAACTTAAGAGTAAGAACAGCTACTTCAGCATTAAACTAGCAAATACCAGAAAAAATCTAATTTCAGAAGTTAACATTATCAGTACACCATTAACACAAACCTCTCAACATCTAAGTGCAAGAACTATTGACAAAGCCTAAAATAATGGGGAAACAAACCCATCGGTTTTTGTTGGGGAAATTCCCTTTGGGAAAGCTGACTTTCCTGCCAATTACATTATAAACAGCACAGCCCAAAGTGCAGACCCAGTGGTACATGATCTGGCCACTCAGGTTGATAGCAATTTAAATTCTGACCACCACATATCCACAGTAGTAAGGAAATCCTTCTTGTGGCACATCTTAAACGTAAAGACACTGCATTTAGATCTAATGGATCTTATAATTCAATTACACTCAGCCCTCATCAGAGTAATAATTAAATACAATGTTCCCTTTTGCATGTACCTCACCAAACAAAATTACAGGGTACACAAAACAAGTCTTATGCGGAAAGTCCCAAAAGGAAAAGCAACCAGTAACAAAGTAAAAAAACAAAAAAGGACCCAGGCTTACATTTTATGATCATTATTTTGATGATGCGTATCTTTTTAAATGTATGTGTTATTAGTTCCCACTCAACTCTGAAGAAGCCATTGAATATTGGTGAAAGCGCTTAGTGTGTGGGACTTTTTCGTCTAACATTTTTGTATCTTGACATTAAAGTTGAGAAACTTGCAGTTGCCTGGGTCCTTTTTTGTTTTCTACTTTCTTATGTGGAAAGACTGACAGCTCTGTCACTGTATTCAGTCTCCTACAGGTTGCTAAGGGGTGACCTGTGCCTGACTTACAGTGCGGTCTCTGACCTGGTCTTGATGGAAATGGTACACATTCGTAAATCAAACTTCATGAGATTCACTCTCTCCATGGATCTTAACCTAGCCTCAGACATTAACAGATCATGCTGGAGAGATAGATACATCTCTCAGAGACTGCAACTTCTCTGGAACAAGCTTCCAGTTCACGTGAAACTCCTCTCTGACCTACTTCAAACGCAACCTACATCAATGGATGGGTGACCACAAATTCACTCCTAGGGTGGCGCCCATGTCCCTTCCTGGACAGAGGAAGTTGGTATTAATTACCATAGAAGTAATCAAACAGTAAGTTAAAAGCTGGTTAAGACTGAAGTCCAAAACCAAAAAACAAAACCAAAGGAAATCAAGCTGCTTTAATAAAATCCAAGGACAATTTCACAGTAAATAATTCCAGTAAGCGCTTTCATCTGTAATAAGACTCCTTCATATTGGAAGTTAACATTCAAAAACACACATTTAAATACTTAAAAAATCATATGACCACATACTTAGTGTTTTAACCCTTTGCGTTTCAGATGCATAATAAAATCTTCTCTAGTATTCAGACCAGGGGGGTAGCAAGCATCGAGTCTAACCTGCCAACTATATTCCAGCCACCCCCAAGTCATCTTCTGGATTAAATGAATTTTCTACATTTTTTAAACTGTCCGTTACAAGGAATTTAAAGTTAACTTTGCATGAAACATGTTTGTAATGCTTCCCCAGGGCATTCCTTTCATCCCCAATAGAAACTGCATATTTATATTCATATATTCTTTTATACAATTCTCTTGTAGTTCTTCCTACATAAAAAGATTTACATTCTAAGCAAAAAATGACATAAATTTCATACTTAGATTTGCATGAAAAGACCCCATTGACAGTTATTTTAACATTTGTTTAAAGTGCATTCTGATTTTTCCGTGAATAAATAGTTACACACATACCATTCCACTTCTGTCTGACCTGACTTTAGGTATAGACAACTGACTTTGAAAGAAGTGAGTGGCAGAAAGGGAAGAAGATTTTGGTATAGAAATTAACAATTTTTGTGAAAAACTTTATTAAAGAGGTTATCCAAAAACATTAGTCACATATATAAGAAAGTACAGTTGTGTACACTTACCATAAATGTAGATGTTCAAGTGTATTCACTGTTGCAGTCATTACAATTGGGTTATCCTGCTAGCAGACTACCCTCAGTTGGCCTGAATTCCAAAGTCTAGGTCCAGCTTTGGTTGCTGTCGCCTCTTCCCTGACGTCAGTGCTCCAGGGGTATAAAAGATGCAGCCAACACCATTTTCTTCAGTTTTTCTTGCCCCAGATGTTAGGTGCTCCCAAAAGGGTAGGCTAAAAATATGTCAATAAAACATACATGCACCAAAGTATATATATTTTGCCTTCATCTACAAGCAAATACACCACATAGGTTGTATAGAATAGAGAAGTACAGATAAGTTCCAGCAAAGAAATGGGGGATGGCGGGTGGGTAACCTGGACTGTAACAGTGAATATACTCAAACATCTACATTTATGGTAAGTGTACAAAACTGTACTATGTTCTTCATGTTTCACTGTTGCAGTCATTACAATTGGGTTGAATCCCAAAGCTAAGGTTGGGAGGCTAGAGCTAAATAGCATTAGGAGCAGCTATTAGGCCCTGCAGAACTGCAGTGGCAAAGCCTGCCTTGGATTTAGAGTAGAGTGGCAAGTGCTTTCTGAAGGTGTGCACTGAACTCCAAGTAGCAGCCTCTAAAATGTCTTTGGTTGGTACTCCCCTGAGGAAGGCTGCTGCTCTGGTTGAATGTGGCCTAATGCCCTTAGGTACTGGCTTGCCATGTTGTGAATAGCAGAAACGAATGCAGTGGCCTATCCACTTTGAAATAGTCTGCTTTGAGATAGCCTTTCCTTGTGATCCTGCAGCATATGCCACTAGTAATTGCTCTGTCTTTCTGAAAGCTTTGGTTCTGTTCAAATAGAAGCATAGCTGTCTATGTCCAAAGAATGCAGAATTCTCTCCCCCTTATTCTGTGGGTTTGGATAAAAGGTAGGCAGATGAATAGTTTGGTTAAGGGCCACACTGGACACTACCCTTAGGCATAAATGTTGGGTTTGTCCTCAGAGAAACCCTGTCTGGATAAAAAATGATAAAAGGTTCCACAGCCATGAGTGCATGTAGCTCTGAGACTCGTCTTGCAGAAGTTATTGCTAGGAGCAGAGCTGTTTTCCAAGATAAAAACTTTATATCAGCTGTAGCGGCTGGCTCGAAAGGAGGCAGGGTGAGTTTTTCCAAGACATAATTGAGGTCCCATGCAGGTATTGGTGATCTCCCTGGAGGCCTTAAATTTTTGGCCCCTCTGAGGTACTGCCTTAATAAAGGATGAGAAAAGATTGGTGGCTCTGTATTGTAATGAGCCGAAATGGCAGAGGCATGAATTTTTATAGATGAAAAGGATAGGGGTTTGTCCAGCATCTCAGTCAAGTATTGAAAAATCTGAGGAATGTTTGGGTACAGCTGTGTCAATTCCTTGTGCCTGGTTCCAAGCACAGAATCTCTTCCATTTTCCAGCATAGGATTTTCTAGTATTATGCCTCCTGGCCTCCAAAATGACATCCATCACCGCTTTAGTGAGAGGTATGTTTTGTATGACTACATTATCCGCCATGCTGCCAGATTTAAGGTCTTGAGTTGGCTGTGCAAGATCTGATTGTTCTGCTGGGACAGTAGACGAGGCACTTGAGGTAAGGTCTAGGCTGGGCATTGAGACAGGTTCCTTAGGATTGGATACCAGTACTGGTGTGGCCAGTCTGGGGCAATCAGTATCATTTTTGGCTTCTCCTGTCTGACCTTTAGGAGTACCTTGGGGAGGAGAGGCAGAGGAGGAAAGGCATATACTGTTAAGTTTTTCCAGCTGAAAGATAGGGCATCCACTTTCCATGCTTGTCTGTGATAAGTCCTTGTGCAGAATCTCTTTAGTTGGCAGTTGTGAGGTGAGGCAAATAGATCTATGTCCGGGCATCCCCATTTCCTTGTTACTATGCTGAAGACTTGTGGATCCAATTTCCACTCGTGGGGATCCATGAGGTTTCTGCTTAGTTCGTCTACCAGAGTATTTATCTTTCCTGGCAGGAACTGTGCTTGCAGATGTACTTGGTAAGTCAATGCTGTGTCCCACAAAGTCATGGCTAGTCTGCAAAGGGGGTAAGAATGAGTGCCTCCCTGTTTGTTTATGTGCCACATGACCGTAGTATTGTCTGTCTTTATCAGTAGTTGTCCAGGATGAAGTAGGTCCTTGAAGGCTGTCAGGGCATTCTGAACAGCTAGCATCTCTTTTTGATTGATATGTAGATGCATGTGGTTTGCGGACCATGTGCCTTGAATACATCTTACTGCCATGTGGGCTCCCCAGTAATAATCCGATGCATCCGTTGTTAATGTCTGTATGGCTGGGGGGTAGAGTGAATGGCTGTCCCTTGTTCTGGTGACAGGCCTTCGCCCACTATCAAAACTCCTGTTGCAGGCAAGGAATGAGAGTAACTATTGTTTCCAGGCTGTGGCAATGTTAAGTCCAAACACTTTTTAGGTACCATTGAAGTTTCCTCATATGCAGTCTTGCATATGGAATTAGTAGAATGCAGGATGCCATGAAGCCCAAAGCCTGCAGAATTTTTCTTGCAGATAACTGGGCCTTTGTTGCCAACAGTTTGAAATAGGTAGTCAGTTGCCTTTGTTTGTCTGGCCTGAGATAAGCCATCTGGGCAGTTGTATTTAAGCTTGCACCCAGGAATATTATCTCTTGAGACTAGTTTTGATTTCTGTTCGCTGACTGTGTACCCTAGGCATGGTAGTAATCTCTTTACAAACGCCAGATGCTGTAGTAGAATGTCCTTGTTCTCTGCTTGAATGAGGCAGTCGTCCAAGTAAGGATATATTTGTATTCCTCTTTGTCTGCAGTATGCAATTACTGGTGCCAGGCACTTTGTGAAGACCCTGGGCGCAGTAGATAAGCCAAAGGGCAGTGCAGAGAATGGGTAGTGCATTCAGCCAGCTTTGAATCTGAGGTATCTTCTGCATGTTTTTCTGATTGGGACATGCAGGTATGCCACTTTTAGATCTAAAGTCACAAGCCAAGCCTTCTTGCCCAACATGGGCAGAAGCTGCTGTAGAGTCAACATTTTGAATTTTGGAATATCCAGATGTGTTTAGAATAAATAGGTCCAGTATTGGTCTCCAGGCTTTGTCCTTTCTGTGTACCAAGAACAGTCTTGAATAGAATCCTTGTCCCTGCTCTTGCTCTGGTACTTGTTGAATGGCCCTCATGTCCATGAGGGATGAGACTTGTTTTTGTGCCTCTGCCCATTGATGTTTTGGCAGATCTGGCCAACTTTTTGCCCTTGGCAGGGTATGGAAGTGAAATTTGTAGCCTTGTGACACTATGTTTAAGACCCATTTGTCCTGGGTTATTATGTGCCAATTTTGAGAAAAAAGTGCTAGTTTTCCCCCTAAAGGTGCTGCCAGAAGATAAGTGCTTGGCGCAGGCAGGGGGAAGTCATTGGGACTGTTTCCTGTATGGCTGTGATTTGTCTTCTCCAGTTTTGGAGGTAGAAGCACCCCATTGTTTAGACCTGTATGAACCTTGGGGCTGGGATCTGCCTCTAGGGCATCTGTATCTGCCCCTTTGTGGCCTGTCTGACACTGGAAAGGACCAATTCTTTGTAGGCCAGTGTCTGCTAAATCTTGGTGGCTGTACCTGTAAGAAATCTTTGACTGTTTGCATAGATTTAGCTTTATCCTCCATTTTCTTTAACACCTCTTCTGCCTGAACACCAAACAAAGCATCATGCTGTAATGGAGCATCTAATAATTTTGCTTTAATATGATCAGGTAGATTTTGTTCCTTTAACCAAGCATGCCTCCTGTTAGATTTTATTAATATAAGGCTGAAATTAATTCTGTTGTAAATATGCTGAAAGAAAAAGCTTGCTTAAATGCAGAAACAGAGTTTAGTAATATGTGATCAGCAATCATACTAAATGACCATGGCTTGGAAAATAAGGAACCTGCTGAATGGACATTTTTCCCTTACAGACTTAAAAACAGGATGTATGCAAGAGCAAAAATGCAAAATCTGCTTTTAAAGAACACTGACATGTTTTTCTGCATATAAAAAAATGGACACAATATGTTTCTTAAAATAACAGGATGGACACAATATGTTTCCTAAAACAACAGGATATGTTTATGACACTGTGACAATGTGTTTTCTCAGAAATATGTTTTTCTGCATGGAAAACAGGACATGACTATCAGCACTGGCACAAGAACAGATGTTTTTGTACAAAGATGTAAATAGAATACAGGATGTTCACACTGTCAAAAAAGCTGGTCTCTTACAAGACATTCTTAAACAAAGAAGCTTAGTATTGTTTCTACAGGATGAGCAATTCTCCAAAATAGAATATCAAGAGGAAATGTATAAGTTTATGCATGACTAAAAGTGTATATAAAGAGCTGTATAAATCCAGTTATGTTAGGAGGTATTTTAAGGACACAAGCCCTGAGGTAAATGTTATATCTCTCACATCATCTGTACTATATGAGAAGTAAAGTTGGAACAGTACTTTAAGCTGCAACGTTGTTCCATTTGGTTTATTATAAAAAGTTATTTGTTACTGCTCTCTAAAGTTGATGCTGCAAAGTATATTCTCTCATCAGTGTATATTCTGCAAGTTTCTGTATGCAACAGACTGTGAATGCAAATATAACCAGACTTTGAATTTTAGCAGAATCCAGCCAGCAAGACTGAGTGTCTTAAGAACACTTCAAATCCCACAGCAAGCAGCAAGCAAGTAAGCAGAATCAATATAATTTTTCAATGGCAAGCTAGCCTGCATTTCAACCTACAATCTGCAATTCAAACACAGGGGGAGTGATGGTAAGCCCTGCAGAGGGTCACTTCAGTCAAATTGCAGTAACTAACATTTGTACGTATGTGTAAATCCTAAACAAAAGTATTCCAGTTTATGCAGCTTGCAGTAGTAAAGTTTTTTAGACGTCTAAAATCCAGAGTGAAACTAGTTCAAAAAATTCGCAGTGCCATAAATTCTTCAAAAAAAAGTAAATGTCCACTAGCACAGTAGTCCGCTGCCTGTTGTGCTTCACCAGCTTCTCAAGTGACTCTAAAAAATTTCTAGCCATCAGCAACAGCAGCCTAATCACCTGTTTTCTTGCTAACTAGTAAGACTTTTTTCTGAGTCACATATTTAGTATAAATAATGTTAAACAGTTTTTATATTCTTAAGACAGTTTGTATATTCTTACATAGTTTGTATATTCTTAGACAGTTTGTATATTAAATAGTATAAATATTATTTATAATTCATGCAAGAGTAAATCAAACTTTAGTAAATTGCAATGTTGGTATACACAGCACATTAGTAAATGTAAAACCTTATTAGGGCAGGTTAATAGTAAGGCATTATGCAAATGTATTACA
Source organism: Protopterus annectens (assembly GCF_019279795.1). Taxonomy (NCBI): domain Eukaryota; kingdom Metazoa; phylum Chordata; order Ceratodontiformes; family Protopteridae; genus Protopterus; species Protopterus annectens. Next base: position 73,663,867 of record NC_056744.1, on the reverse strand, counting down.
ATATTTGACTGGTATCTCAAAAAAAAAAACATGTAAAATATGACAAATGTTTATTGTGTGCTTCAACAAAAACTGCATTTTGTGTATTATGCCATAAAATAATATTGCATCATATTGCTAAAAAAATAGACTGTAAAGACAGATCTGTTCATGATAAAAAATTAACTAAGGGTAAAGTGTTTCCATTACATTCTGATGTTAAACAGTTATGTCCTGTCACCACATGTGAGTCAAATCATTTACTAATAAAACCCCTAGTACATTTTGTTACAAAAAAATGTAGTAAACTTCAAAAAGACAGACATAATGAGTTCAAAAAGCTTAAACAAGTTATACATACATCTTTTCAAAAGTGCATAAGAGTTTCAAATTCAGAAAAACAGCTTACTAAAGAATGTCAGAAAGACCATGCAACATTACAAAAAATTCAACAGCAGTTGCAAAATAAAAAAAATAAATTAGCTAAACTGACAGAGACTGGAAACTTCCTGCATACACAGTTAATCTGTGCAAAAGAAATATATTTTATAATATGTTTATGTTTTAAAAATAGTTAAACATACATAGTAAAATAATAGAAACAAATCATTTTTTAAATGTTTTACTTTCATTCAGTTAAAGCAAGACATCTATCAGTACTACAGTAAGTAAAGCATATGACTGCCATTCTTAGCACAGTCAAAAGGTAAACAAAACTGTTCTAGTGTATAAAATTAAATAAAAATAGTTAATAAGAATAAAGATTTAAAGTCACAAGACTGGCATACTTGTATAAAGATATACAGATACAAGACAGACATCCATGTATGTTCTTTTCATCTAGAGTACATTTGTTTACAATACACAAAAGCAAAAGGCAGACATTAGCAAATATAAATAATATAAATATAAATGTGTTGGTTAAACTAATATCTATTTTGTTTTTTACAATTTGTTTATAATTATATAGTAACACCATACAGTTAAAGTTCTAAATTTAAAAAAAAAAATCACAGATGGTATTATTCAAACAGTTTTTGTAAAATTAATGGCGGGACAGTTAAATAGTTAAATAAATAAATAATAAAAAATACTAAAATCCATGTAAGCTAATTGTAATGTAGTATAAATGCATAGTTATGCAAATCACAATCACATTAAAAAAAAAATGCCAAAAAAAATTAACTATAGTTTATAAAATATAAAATGTGAGCTCAGACCTTCCTAGACTAAATAAATAGTTACAAAAAATGTTAAAAAAATAAAATAAACAACAAGACTGATTGCCAAATAAGTAGCTTGAGTTTTTCTAAAGCATCACTGTTATTAAAACATAATTGTTAAAATGTTTACAGACAACACTATTTGGTAATTGTAATAAAATGTCACAATTGTGCATATATGTCACTAATAATCTGTTTGCAAGTAAATGTTAAAAGAAAAAAACTCAGTTGCATCAAGTACAGCCAGCAAATGGGCTATAGTATACATACAGTTCAGAGAAACCACCAAAAAATGTAAACCACTGTACAAAATTGAAACAGTAACGGACTCCTTGCACCAGCAGACACCAGAAAGTAAAATCTTAACGCAGTTTTATTATTTTGACATACGTTTTCGCCACCAAAATAATGTGGCTTCTTCAGAGAAAAGTTTAAAATGAACAAACATATTAAAGCACGCTCAAAATAAACAACACCAAAAGGGGAAATGACATCACAATCAATCACATAATGTATTCCTATATACTTAGAATAAGGTAATTAACCTATAGTAAAATAGGTACTTTAAAGTTATAACAACTAAATAGTTGTAAAAACAGTAAAACAGTTAAAAATATGTAATAATATTGTAATAAAAAACTAATTCCACATGTAGAATGCTCAATTCGTAAACCATATTATGTGGGACAGTACAGAGCTTTACCATATACCAAATCAACAGTAACAGTTCAACAAAACAATGTTGTTTAAAGAGTAATTATTATGCCTAGTCTAAATTTAAGCAAAAAATTACAAAAATTAGTTATAGGCAACTATTTAACAATGTGCAAACAAAACTATTACCAACACTACCTTAAGTAACTTCTTAATCTAAAAACTGCAGAAATATTACAGTTTTCGGGCGGGCTCGTCTTTTTGTGATGGGCGTCCTTTTAATGATGTTGCTGCTCGGTCTGGGCCATTTGTTTTACATACTAGTTATAATCAACAGGCAGGTCCTGTTGATATTATTGGACCTGACAGAGGGCTAGACTCTAACATCAGTCGTCCATTCGTTTTATCGGAATGGATGAATAATACTGAGAAGTTCCAGTTTACACAGATGAATACTGGCAAGGAGGGCCTTCATAGGCAAGACTTTTCGAATGAACTCTTAGCGGACAAGTTAAAAATCTTTGATGGTAAAATTCTCAAGCTGAAAAAGCTTCAGCTTGAAATTGGTTATTTTAAACAATGCATACAAGAGAAGCTTGTTCCTAAGGGTTTACGTAGTAACTTTTCGCCATCTGGGTTACTTATTGATGCTTGCTTTTATAGTGATTTGCAAGAGTTATTCCAACAGCAGGGTGTCCTGTTGATGGAACTAATTGTTAAACACTATAGTCAATATGTTAGTGTTTTACTAAATGAAATTGAAGTTTTGGATAAGGAAATGAGAGCGGACTTGAATTTTACAAGGTATAAATTTGATTATGACCGCACCTTGACAAGTATTGATTCTTTATTGGTAAAGCTCAAATTAAATAAGGGTAAGAAACTTGTGAGGGACAGACAGGCTTACCATGATAATACTGCTTACCCCAAACTTCAGTATTCCGACTCCACTAAATCCAATATTAACCAGACTCGGTTGGACCCTGTGGTTCATACTGAATCTGATGATATTTTTGTTGATGAAGTCAGCTTTGTGGAGGAGGAAGGGGGACCAAGACGCAGTGAAAGAATTAAAGGGCTTAAAAAGAACAACCCAGGTAATACTAATAATAAAAATAATTCTGGTAAAAGAAATAACTCGTTTAACAACAGAAATAGTTCTAACAACAATTTTTTAGGCAAACGGAAGTTTCGCCGCCAATCGAACAGGAAGGTGAACTAGAACTGCTAACTAGTGGTCCCATTTATGCCAGGAATGTTTCGTTCGAGAGTTTAGATCTGGATGTAACTGATAACTTGGGGAACACCAGTGTGGGTGACTTGGTTGATATAATTAGTTCTTATCAAGAACAAGACACACCTAGAATTATCTTTAATCAAAAACATGATTTCAAAATCTATAACTTCACAGGGTTAGAACTGCGAGACGAATTAGTTGAATTGCTTGCACTCGGCTATACCTTCGTCCCTAGTAGAACTGGTGATATTCCAAAAGAAATCCTTGAGTTAAAGTGTTTTGTCCGTAAACTTAATTTAAAGTTACTTTTTAATAACAGTCCGGACATTGCTCAGGATTCTTTAAAGTTGCCCAGTGTTTTCAACCCGCCCCTTCACCCGTCCCTCCAGTTATTTGAGAGGGTTTGTGAAGTTGACTTTAGGCATGTGCTTTACGAGCACCGTTCTAGTGTTGGGGCCCTTAGATACAACATCACAAAGGAACAGGCATTCCTCCCTGATGATCTTTGCCGCCACCCGGTTAGATTAGTTAAACCAGACAAGGGTGGCGGGTTGGTCATCTTTGACAACTCTATGTACACGGAGAAAATGCTTTCTGTTTTGGATACTCCGGCTTACACCGAAGCTTCCATTAACGAAATAAATCGTTCTCACAATATGATGAGAGGCCTTTTTCGTGATTTGTTTCTGGGAGGTAAGATTGACCTTGATACTTATAACTATATAGATATAACCTTGCCTAAACTTCCTGTTATGTTTGGCATTCCTAAGGTCCATAAGGATGTTAACAACCCGCCTATGAGAGCCTTAGTTGATGGAAGATGCTCAATGACGTATCCAAGTGCCAAACTGGTGGATAAAATTCTTTCTAAGTATCTGAAACATCTTCCTATGATATGCAAGGATTCTTGGTCTTTCTTGGAAAGTATCAATGGTTTACAGTTCGATGGTGAGAATAATTTTCTCACCATCGATGTTGTTGACCTATACACTTCCATTCCCCACCAGGAAGCTTTAGAATGGTTAGCTTTATTACTTGGTGATTTTGGAGCTCCCAAAACGGAAATTGATGTAGTTACTGAGATCTTGGATGTTGTTCTTTCATGTAACTATTTTCTGTTTGATAAGAAATTTTTTCTGCAGAAAAGAGGTGTAGCCATGGGGTCACCTTGTGGAGCAGTAGTGGCTAATTTCTTTATGGGGTACTGGGAAAAGAAATTTCTTTTCTCTTCTCCGGACATGATGGCCTCTGTTAGATTTTATACGAGATACCTCGATGATATTTTTATCTTATTCCGGGGTAGTTACACCGAAGCTTGTAATTTTGTTGACTTACTAAATAGTACAATGGAATTTTTACGATTCACATTCAGGTTTTCTGTGACAGATATTGATTATCTTGATGTGAGACTACGCAAGGATGATGATATGAGTGCTTATGTCTCCAATGTGTACAGAAAGCCCACGTACTGCAATTCTTTCCTGCATTTTTCGAGCCAGCACCCCTTTAAACAAAAGAGGGCCATTGTTAAGGGTCAGCTGGTTAGAGCAGGGAGAATGTGCAGTACGTTGGCTGATTTCCAGAGTGAATGTGAGCAGCTCGGTAATATGTTTTTTAACAGAGGCTATCCGAGACATCTGATTGATGAGCTTACCTCTGAGGTCCTTAATAAGAGGTTAAGTGGTTTTTTTAAACCTATTTTGCATCAAGCTCAAAGTAGACTGGATCCTTTGACACCAGCTATGACAAATTCATCTAAAAGTCCAATTGTTTTACAAACTGGTAATACCATTCCTAATAATGGACGTGATTTTTCTTTGAGTTATGTCACTACTTATAGCTTCAATTCTGGAGCTATAATGGCCATAATTAGGAAGAACTGGCAATTTATTTTGAGTAGTCCTGCTTTGACAGAGAAATTGGGTTTATCACCTAATTTTACTTTTAAAAGGAATAATAACCTCAAAGAACTCTTGCAAAGAGATCTGTATAGTAAAGAGTTCAATAAGAGGACTGGTATGTCCATATGTGGATGTTGTAATTGGTGCCATAAAGTTAGGATAGGACAGACTCACAGAATTAGAGATAGGAAGTACACTATAAAATTTCCACTTAATTGTGAGAGTAGATCTATAGTGTACGTAGCCTTCTGCGAGTGCTGCCCTTCTTTATATATAGGTAAGACTGACCGCAGACTGTGTGATCGAGTCTATGAACATATGTATGCTATAAAGAAAAAAATTGAAACCAATGTTTTAGCAAAGCATGTGGACAGTTTTCCAGGCCATGGCTTTTCATTCATGGCTATTGACCAAGTTACAACTAACATCCGTGGGGGCCCTATTCCATTACTTTTGGAAACCCGTGATTTAGAATGGCAGTTAAGAACTGATGCTTTTTGTCATCCAGGGCTTAATGAAAACTGTAATATTTCTGCAGTTTTGAGATTAAGAAGTTACTTAAGGTAGTGTTGGTAATAGTTTTGTTTGCACATTGTTAAATAGTTGCCTATAACTAATTTTTGTAATTTTTTGCTTAAATTTAGACTAGGCATAATAATTACTCTTTAAACAACATTGTTTTGTTGAACTGTTACTGTTGATTTGGTATATGGTAAAGCTCTGTACTGTCCCACATAATATGGTTTACGAATTGAGCATTCTACATGTGGAATTAGTTTTTTATTACAATATTATTACATATTTTTAACTGTTTTACTGTTTTTACAACTATTTAGTTGTTATAACTTTAAAGTACCTATTTTACTATAGGTTAATTACCTTATTCTAAGTATATAGGAATACGTTATGTGATTGATTGTGATGTCATTTCCCCTTTTGGTGTTATTTATTTTGAGCGTGCTTTAATATGTTTGTTCATTTTAAACTTTTCTCTGAAGAAGCCACATTATTTTGGTGGCGAAAACGTATGTCAAAATAATAAAACTGCGTTAAGATTTTACTTTCTGGTGTCTGCTGGTGCAAGGAGTCCGTTACTGTTCCAATTTTATACATACAGTTCAAATCAATTGTGCAAGAGGGTGTAAATACCGACTAGAGATAGTAAACAGCAAAAGCTTTATAAAAAATGATCAAATCAAATAAAAGTCCATAGTTTGTTAGTAACCTAATAAAATACAGGTATAACCAAAGTGTTGGGCTGACATGCATTCTATTCTCACAGCATAAAGCAGATAAACAATAGTGCAGTACTACAGGGGGAGGGGTACTTTCTCAGTTTTACACTGACTGTATAAGCAGTACTGCACAAGGGTTTAAAATAAAGCTACAGAAAAAATAAACAACAAGGGTCTAAAATAAAGCTACAAAAAAAATAAACAACAAGGGTCTAAAATAAAGTTACAGAAAAAATAAACAACAAGGGTCTAAAATAAAGCTATAAAAAATAAACAACAAGGGTCTAAAATAAAGCTACAGAAAAAATAAACAATAAGGGTCTAAAATAAAGCTACAGAAAAAATATCTCATTCCTTCTTGACAATACTCTTTTATGGGGGAAAAACAGGTATTAGTGTATTAAAAATACTGGTAAACTGGATTAAACCTGACAGGGTAAAATATTTTACAAGTTGTTAATAGCTATCATAATGGTTATTATTGTATTGTTTAAAATTAAATTGTATTTACAACCTGTTAAATTGTAAAGCTATACAAGAAATAGTTAAAAAACAAGAGATGATTTAAAATTGCTTTATTAAAGCTATAAAGAAAAAATAAAGATATGCAAAATGCATAAATGTTTCTAATAGCAAAAATGGTCACTATTTCAATATGTTTTTGACAAAACAATCTTGGTATAAAAAAGCATAAATATTTTAATTGCTGAGTATGTAGTTTAAAATAACAAAACATATGCATTTAGTGGCAATTCCACTAAATATTTCTAAAAAAACAAACATTTTCCAAAATTTTGCTTAATATTAATGTTATTAAATTTGTAAGATTAGACTAAATGTACTTTATAGTCATTGTATGTACAAATGCAAAAAAATTCAGTACAAATTAAATAAATGTCTAGTAATAAATATGTGTAAAAAAACATGTTTTAAAAAAATGGGTCCAGTATACCTAGTAAATTAAAATGCATAAATAGCAAACAGTCTGTGTAAATACATACTGTACAAAATACATCGTAATAAGTTCAAAAGTAATTTGTCAAGTTGTAATATCACTGGTTTTACCCCAGTAAAATAATAGCTTTCAAATATTTATTATCTAAGCCCAGTTCAGTATTTTACCAAGATGTTAATGAGCAGTTCAAAGACATAATCACAATGTTATGGTTAAAATGACATTAAAACTGTATATTTTCAGAAGTGTATAAATGCTTGCAGAAGCACATGGTTCTAATCTCTTATAGTTAATTCAACAGTTGCAAAGAGTTAATAAAACAGTTCTAAGTCATAAATAAAATTCTATAATTGCAAAAAAATAAATTAATCAAGTTAAACTAAAGCAGACACAGCTCATAACTGATAAAATATTTTCACAGAATGGTCTGCAAAAAAAAAGTTGTTAAATACATTCAGTTTTGGTAGTAATACTTAATATCATTGTATTAACTATGTAAAATTGCACTTTGACTTGTATCAATAAAAGACTATAGGTTTGTTTCTTAATGTGTTTTCTATATAAAATGTTTTGAGTATGTTTAAAAACAAAGGGAATTGTTAGATTTTATTAATATAAGGCTGAAATTAATTCTGTTGTAAATATGCTGAAAGAAAAAGCTTGCTTAATTGCAGAAACAGAGTTTAGTAATATGTGATCAGCAATCATACTAAATGACCATGGCTTGGAAAATAAGGAACCTGCTGAATGGACATTTTTCCCTTACAGACTTAAAAACAGGATGTATGCAAGAGCAAAAATGCAAAATCTGCTTTTAAAGAACACTGACATGTTTTTCTGCATATAAAAAAATGGACACAATATCTTTCCTAAAATAACAGGATGGACACAATATGTTTCCTAAAACAACAGGATATGTTTATGACACTGTGACAATGTGTTTTCTCAGAAATATGTTTTTCTGCATGGAAAACAGGACATGACTATCAGCATTGGTACAAGAACAGATGTTTTTGTACAAAGATCCAAACAGAATACAGGATGTTCACACTGTCAAAAAAGCTGGTCTCTTACAAGACATTCTTAAACAAAGAAGCTTAGTATTGTTTCTACAGGATGAGCAATTCTCCAAAATAGAATATCAAGAGGAAATGTATATGTTTATGCATGACTAAAAGTGTATATAAAGAGCTGTATAAATCCAGTTATGTTAGAGGTATGGTAAGGACACAAGTCCTGAGGTAAATGTTATATCTCTCACATCATCTGTACTATATGAGAAGTAAAGTTGGAACAGTACTTTAAGCTGCAACGTTGTTCCGTTTGGTTTATTATTAAAAAGTTATTTGTTACTGCTCTCTAAAGTTGATGCTGCAAAGTATATTCTCTCATCAGTGTATATTCTGCAAGTTTCTGTATGCAACAGACTGTGAATGCAAATATAACCAGACTTTGAATTTTAGCAGAATCCAGCCAGCAAGACTGAGTGTCTTAAGAACACTTCAAATCCCACAGCAAGCAGCAAGCAAGTAAGCAGAATCAATATAATTTTTCACCTCCTAATGACAGAACCGGTAACTGCAGCCCTGCAGGAGGCCTCCAGAGAATCAAAACCACATTGCAAAGTATGCTTTCCAACTTGCTCAGCTGCATGCAATAAATCCTGCATTTCTTTGTTTTCTGCGCATTCAGAATTTATCAACATTTTCTGTTTAAGCAGTGACATAATATATTGCTGATATTGAGCATATGAAACTTACAATTTAAAGCCATTACAGCCAAGGTAGCAGAAGTGTAAACCTTTTTTCGCCATCTGTCCAGTGCCCTAGAATCCCTGTCAGAGGGAGTAGGGTTTTTTGCAGTGGAAGCCTTGACCCCTTTGGGACCCTGGGAGATAGTTTCTGGGTCACCAGCAGGGTTTTTGTAGTACCTGTCCAGCTTAACAGGAGTCAAGGGTCAGACTGGACTCTGAAAATACATAATCTACAGTGTCTAACACAAGTGGAATAGCTAGGGGCCTGTGCTGTGGTAGTAAAAGGAAGTATCTGAGGCTTTTCTTAGATTCTGAATAATCTTTGCTCTCCCACTGGAAATGCTCCCTCATTGTATGTAAAGTTTCCCCAAAAGAATAATCCTCAGGAGGAGAGGCTGAAGGGATAGATTCTTCAGCATCAGAATCCTCATAGGGAGGAAGAGAGTATTCTTGATCAGAAGAGGAATCTGATGAAATGGAAACCTGATCTGAAGATTAATATTCTGTCTCTTGCCTAGGCCTCTTATCAGGAGGGGGATGGGAACCCCTGATCAAAGTAATTAGGTCTTCGGCCATTTTGAGCATCTGTTTTTTAGGCATGGAGGCCTGTCCATGAGGCTGTTGTACTTGTTTCTTTGTCTTTAAAGGTGCTTTAGTCTTTGCCTTTGAAGCTGAAGTCGTTTTAACATATAATTGAGTAAGTCTGAAAACACCCTCAGAAGCCGAGGCCTGCTCAGCAGCTCCGGACCCATCTGAGGGAATAGTTTCCGAAGGTCCAATACCTTGAGCTTCCAGTGGCCTGGTCGACTCCACGTGGGTGCTGGTAGCAGCCTGCAAGTCTAAAGTAGTAGTCATCAGGGGCTGCGAAGGTGCCTCACTGAGAACCGGCGAGCCGGTGACTGGCTTAGAAACCTCGTCGGTTTTGGACCTCGGATGCCTGTCCTTTTCTTTGCATTTTTTGTGAATTCCAGTAGTCGGATGGCTATCCAATGACATTGTATAGTTAAATCTTCTGCCAAAATAGTGAAAAGCAAAATCCTACCAATGCTTAATAGTGCATTGGTTAAATCTAGCACAAAACCGACAACTAGCAACGTCGTGATCAGGGCCTAGGCAAGGAATACAGTAAGAATGAAAGTCCTTATGAGGTATTTGCTTCCCACAAGAAATACAACTATTAACTTTTTCTGACATCGGTCTGGAGCAATAAAAAAGTTTCTAGCGGGTACTTAGCTTTTAGTGAAGACTTCGGATCTGAAATTCGAACACGAAAATCTCAGGAGTCAGCCGACCGGCACTTGCGAACTGCTTTTGCTTTGGGCACCGCGCAGCAAGAAAGACTGAAGAAAATGGCGTTGGCTGCATCTTTTATACCCCTGGCACACCGACGTCAGGGAAGAGGTGACAGCAACCGATGCCGGACCTAGACTTTGGAATTCAGGCCGACTGAGGGTAGCCTGCCAGCAGGATAACCCAATTGTAATGACTGCAACAGTGAAACACGAAGAACATCTAAAGTTACAACTCAGAGAGGTACAAGAAACAGAAAAGAAGGTAGAGTAAATAAAAATTAAAATAAAGTGAGAATGTCTACTGTGAATAGTTTGGACTCAGAAAGAATAAAAGAAATAACAAATAATTGGAAAGTGTTTGGGGGACAAACTGAGTTACTAGAAACTATAGGGCATAAGCCTCTCTTTACCCAAAAAAGAAGGGAAAAGTTTCAAAAACAAAAACTGAAACATAAAGGGTTAAAACATTAAGTATGTGGTCACGTGATTTTTAAAGTATTTAAATGTGTGTTTTTGAATGTTAACTTCCAGTCTGAAGAAGTCTCATTACAGATGAAAGAGCTTACTGGAATAATTTCTGTGAAATTGTCCTTGGATTTTATTAAAGCAGCTTGATTTCCTTTGGTTTTGTTTTTTGGTTATTGACTACCATAGATCCCTAGCTCTGCGAACTTCACTCACCTAACCACTGACAACTGGTGCAACTCTGGGTAAGTATGGCTAGGCCTGTAAGGGCTCTAGATCCATTAGCCTAGTAACTTTCTATAAGCCACAGCCCAAAACCAGGGACAGATTTTAAATACTGCTTTTATAAATGTAGCAAGTTTACAAAACATTTTTTTTCATCTGCATCTATATTCTGAAAGGTATAAAATCTGAAACTCAAATCTGTCATTATTTAATGAATTTGATCCTCAGTGATTTAGCAGAAAAATCACAAAATTTATGATGCAGAGGATGACAAAAATATGAAGCAAAAATCTACATTCTGCAAAATTCTTGACATTTGACAGGTATGCAGTACTGGGAGCATGTCAATCAATCAACACCCTTTTGAGCGAGTGCCGATCAAACAACAAAAATTGGGGGAAACAACTTTTGCCAACAGTAGAGTTTTCTTTTTCTCCACTGGTGTAGGTATATTTATGTTTTAGGGATAAACACACACACACACACACACACACACACACACACACACACACACACACACACACACACACACACACACGAGGTGGGGGGGGGCTGCAGGGAGGTTTGCCACTCTGCAAAAATGACTTTCCTATAAGGATCAACAAAAGTTATTTAGGCTTTTTTATTTTTGATTGGTGGGTAGTTGATTAATGAGTTGCTTATCAACTGACATAAATGTGCATTAACAAGGATGAGCACTTAGCATGAGAGACAGACACAGAGAAAGATTACAAGTAACATTATCAATTTCAGCACTTTAACATTGTTATGTTCAATCAGTACTAGACTCCACAACCATAAAATAAGCTGAAATCATTACAATAATTAATCATCCAAATTACAAGATTTAATGATCATTTGAGTCACGAGTCATCAAACCATAGCGTTAGACGTTGATGGCTCTCAAGCTAGCTTTGTACAGTCTTCAGCTTAAGCTAAAAAATTCTTGGTTTAGATAATGAGAAAGGAACTTGCATTCATGAGGTGCTTCCTTAAATCTTAAAAATGAGGTAACCACATCAGGTTTCTTAAATACTCTTTCATGAAGTTTTATATTCATGGGGAAGTGAGTAGGTTGAAAAACAGAGACCCTATTAAGGTTAATCTGTTAATATATAAAAAGTACAGTTGTGTAAGCAAACTTACCATAATAGTAGATTTTCAAATGATCACTGCTGCAGTAGCCTTAGCTATATGGAGTTATATTCTGACAAGGATTTAACAGCCAGATAGCTTACAAAGATTTAGGGCACTTTCCATGATCCCACGTTGTCAGTCAGCTCAAGATGAGCTGACTAAAAGACAAGCATGGGTGGTAAGCCCTTAAGAGCTTTCCTGAAAACAGAGAGAGGGAGGCTCAGCCATGAGAAGGAATGCTAGGAAGAAAAAAAATAAAATAAAATAACCACACCCTGGCATGAACAACACACCAAAAACAAGGGGGATGGAGGGAGGGAAGGAGCAGCTACCTCAACAGCAATCATATGAAAATCTACTGTTAAGGTAAGTTTATTTACACAGCTGTACTATGTGTATCATATTGATCTCTGCAGCAGTAGCCTTAGCTATATGGGTAGATTACCCTAGATTACTACATTTGGGTGGTGGAAGGAGAAGAGTCCAGGAGCCCCTGGAGAATGGTTCTTGCAAAGCCTGATCTAGACCTACACAAGGAATCAAGCTTACAGAGCTCTCTAAAAGTATATACAAAGGGCAAAGTTGAAGTATCTGCAATAGTTCTAGAACCCAAACCTTTTCACAACTCCATAGATGAAACCAAGGACCTGGTAGAATAGGTCATGACCTGCCTGGAACAGTTTTGCTGTAGTGAGAACACCAAAACGTAATAACCTTAGACAACCACTTGAAAATAATCTGGCATGGGTTGTCCCTTCTTCTTGCCTTTATAAGAACAACTAATCTGAAAATCAGAAGGATTGAATTCTGTCAAGATAGTACCAGAGTTGTATGTGGACATCCAAGGTATGAGGTTGTCCTTTCTCCCTCAGTTTCGGTTCAGGAATGAAAACTCGGTGATGGATAGTTTGGCTTAAAGGAAGCTTAGACAGCACTTTAGGCATAAAAAAATGATCACCTCTAAAAAGAAACCCTGCCACTGTGGAAAATGAGTTAAGGTTGACTCACCATAAGAACTTTCGACTCAGATACCTTTCTTGCAGTGGTCCGACAAATCAGTAAAACCATTTTCCATGTTAAGAAGCTCATGTTACATGTTAGCCGGGATAGCTGGGTCAAATGGGGCAAGTGTTAGCTTCTCTAATACAAAATTAAGATCCCCAGGAAGGGCCACTGGTTTTCTTGGAGGCCTCATGCAAAACCCCATTCAAAAACATTTTGACATGAGAATAAAATGAAAGAGGAGGATCCCTGGGCAGACATGCTGAAATGGACGATAAATGAACCTTGACAGAGGAGTAAGAAATGCCACAGGATAGTAACATACAGAAATATTATAAAATCAGAGGACAACTTGCACTAAATGGGTTCTGGTTATGTTTTTTTTTTTTTTTAACATTTTTACTGAATTATCACTAGCGACATAGGCAAATTTACATTTATACAAAAATAATCAAATTGTATTAAATTAACATTAACTTTTAGTTATGTACTTACCATAACTTTAGATGTTTGGGATCCATCTCGCCTACATTCTGTACTGATGGGCTCGGAGCCGATCCCTCGGCTCCGACTCGGCACGCTATGCTATAGAGCGAGGCCTCTTATTGGCTGAGCTATTTCTTATCCCAGGATGCACCACCACTAATCCCCCAGATCTTGTTTGTCCGCATTCATGCACACATGCACAACTTGTTTATATAACATTGTTAGATGTTTCAAGATGAAACAACAGGATTCGGACCTTCTGATATCCTCTGATCTCAAAGGAAGGGGGAAGGAGGGTGGGTTATTGGGAATGTAGGCGAGATGGATCCCAAACATCTAAAGTTATGGTAAGTACATAACTAAAAGATGTTATGTGATCCTATCTCGCCTACATTCTGTACTGATGGGACAGCGTCCCTAGCACCTAAATCCTGGGTGGCTCATTGGAAAACACTCCTGAGCACTGTGGAACCAAATGAAGCTCGTCTTCTAGATGCCACATCCAATTTGTAGTGGGAAATGAAAGTGTGCGGGGAAGACCATGTAGCTGCAGCACAAATGTCACTAATGGCAAGCTTAGAATGAAATGCTATCGAAGTAGCCATAGCCCTTGTAGAATGAGCTTTGACAGAGATGGTAAGCTCTTTGTTAGAATAAGAATAAGCTTGAGTAATACAGTCCCTGATCCATTTGGCAATAGTGACCTTTGTGACAGCTTTGCCCAATTTATTGTCTGCAAAGGATACAAACAACTGATCTATTTTCCTTGTTTGTTTGGTCCTGTCTAAATAAAAACGCAACTGCCTGTGGACATCTAATGTGTGGAATATGAATTCCGCTTTGTTAGAATATTTCGGAAAAAAGACTGGAAGTTCTAATGATTGTTGTAGGCAGAAACTGGAACAAACTTTAGGGACAAAGGAAGGATTTGGCCTAAGAGATACTCTGTCTTTGTGAAAAACCAAGTACGGAGGTTTTATAGACAAAGCTTGAAGCTCTGAAACTCTTCTGGCAGAAGTAATCGCCACCAGAAAAGCAGTCTTCCACGATAGAAATTTTAGATCACATGTCGCTGCCGGTTCGAAGGGGGAGGAAGTTAAGGCGCGTAATACCACATCGAGATCCCATGGAGGAGCAGGATGAGAAATCGGAGGTCTTAAAAGCGCAGCACCTTTCAAGAAGGTCTTACACAATCTGTTGCTCATTAAAGGTGGGTTTATAGATTCGTGAAAATTGGAAATCGCTGCCAATTGAACCTTGATGGTAGAGACTGAAGAGCCTTGATTGAAAAGAGAAGTTAAAAATTTTAGTACTTCTGATACGGGAGTAGTGATGGGATCCAGGCCCCGGAGTTGAGCCCAAATAGCAAATCTTTTCCATTTGCTAGAATACACTTTCTTTGTAGCAGACTTGTGGGCCGAAGATAAGATGTGTACAACTTCTGGATCCAATGTATGACTCCTGACTATAGTCGGAAGAGGAGGAGCCAAGCCGTCAATTTTAAGGTGTGTAGGGACTGGTGGAATAGTCCCGACTGATGAACCAAAAGGTCTGGGATCTGATCCAGGAACCATGGACCTTCCAGAGCATATTTCCGAAGATAGGGAAACCATACTTGACGAGGCCAGTAAGGAGCAACTAAGATCATTTTGCTCCCCAAGAGAGATGCCTTTTGGATCACCCTGGGAAGGAGAGGAACTGGGGGGAAGGCATAAAGCAAGCCGGTGGGCCAAGGACGGGCTAGTGCGTCCATGGGGCTCTTCCCCAGAGCTGGGGTTAGGGAGAAGAATTTTTTGCACTTCACATTCAGTGGAGTCGCGAAGAGGTCGCAACACGGAACTCCCCATTTGCTGAAAATCTGATTTGCAACTGTCATGTTCAGAGACCATTCGTGAGGAGAGAGGATGGTTCTGCTCAGTCTGTCGGCTATCACATTGGACTTGCCCAGGATATGAGTAGCCACTAGAAAGCGTTTGGTCGAGACTGCCCATTCCCAGACTCTCATGGCCTCTCTGCAAAGAGGATAGGATCTGGTCCCTCCCTGTTTGTTCAGGTACCAGACAACTGACATGTTGTCTGAGTGAACGGCAATTACGCCCTGAGGGAGGCAATCGTGGAGGGCTTGAAGGGACAGGAGCACCGCCCTCATTTCTAGGATGTTGATATGAAGTAGGGTCTCTTCTGGGTGCCATTTGCCTTGGACTGACCTGCCTAGGGAATGCCCCCCCACCCCATCTGGGAGGCGTCTGTGGTCAAAGTGGCCGCAGGAAGAGGTGGAACAAAGGGTCGTCCCTGATCCAAATTGGAGGGCACTAGCCACCAGTGAAGGTCCCGTTTGCAGGTTTCCATGATCCATATGAGGTGACTGAGAGGGAGTTCCTGAAAGGACCACTGAGCTGAAAGAAGCCACTGGAGAATTCTCATGTGCAACCTTGCCAAGAGGACTAGAAGAACCGTGGAGGACATGGATCCCAATAGCTGCAGGACCATTCTGGCTGGGGCTTTGGACCTGGGAAGTAAGGCTCGAACTTGAGTCTGTATGGTTTGTATTCTGTCTGTAGGTAGATAGACCCGCATTCGGTTTGAGTCTATCTCTACCCCTATGAATCTTATGCGTTGAGATGGCAGCAACACAGACTTTGGCCAATTGAAGGTGATTCCAAGGGAATTGCCCAGTGATATAGTGGCTTGTAGGCTCCGCAATAGTAGATGCTTGGAGGTGGCAGTTAGGAGCCAGTCGTCTAGATACGGAAACACCTGGAATCCTAGACTTCTCAGGTGAGCAGTCACGACCGCCAAACACTTGGTGAACACCCTAGGGGCTGTGGTGAGACCAAAGGGCAGCGCGCGGAACTGAAAATGACTGCTTCCTAGGCTGAAGCGCAGATGTCTCCTGGACGCTTGATGTACCAAGATATGGTAATAAGCATCCTTGAGATCTATGGAGCACATCCAAACACCTTTCTCCAGCAATGGGAGAATGGTTTGTAGGGTGACCATTCGGAACTTGGACTTTCTGACTGAACGGTTTAGGATGCTGAGGTCCAAAATGGGTCTCAGGTCCCCGGTCTTTTTTGGCACCAAAAAGAATCTTGAGTAAGTCCCTAATCCGATCTGGTCTGCGGGACCGGTTGGATGACTCCTTTTTGCAGCAGCTTTGAAACTTCTGAGGCTGCAGTTTCCCGTTGACTGGGTGGCGGGTCCGGGATTTTTTTGGACTGAGGTGGAGAGTGAGAGAAAGGGATGGTGTAACCTCCGGCGATAATTCGAAGCACCCATCGGTCCTGAGTGATACCTTCCCAGGCTTTTAGGTGCTTCAAAAGCGACCCCGACTGGCTCGAGCTGCACAGTCGGGCAATCCCTCAGGGACTGTGAAAGGCTGAAGAGCCACGAAAGGACTCGCGGTCTCCAGTGTTGCGAGGGCCTCTGCCGCCTCTGGGACGGCGTCTTCCGGAAGAATTTCCCCCTCCCCTGCCTCTGGAAGGGGGATCATCCTGCTGAGAGGGGTAAGGCTTCTGAGATCTACGGAACCACATTTTCCCTCCTCTTTTAGCCTTGGGATAAGGCCGAAAGGGAGTGGAAAATCGTGCCCCTATGGCAGTCAGAGTCTTACCCTCCTGTTCGCAGCGGGTCAGTGTGTCCTTTACCTTGGGTCCAAACAGGAGGACCCATCAAAGGCGTCAGCAAAGGAAGACTTAAAGGCCTCCGTGAAATGACACAGGCGGAGCCAGGCTTGTCTCCGTAGAGCAATGCCTGTACCTGCCGCTCTACTCGCCCCTTCGGCCGCATAAGAAATGAGCCTCATGGACGAGTTTGAAATGGACGACAATGTAGCCAGCTGAGAGCCAACCGTCTGGGCCAGCTCCTCAGGCAGGTTACCCAAGAGGGTATCGGAACGTTCTTTAATCAGATAGCTCTGAAATCTGGTAAAGTGCGTAAGGTAGTTCAAGGACCTTAATGTAAAGGCCGCTGAACTTAGGGTGCGCTCGCATCGATCCATGCTCCTAGACTCCTTATTAGGAGGATGGACGGACGTCGAAGCCTCTGCTACATCTTGCTGGGTAGCAGATGCCACCACCAAAGCATCTACAGCCACACCTTTAGTTAGAAACTCTTTTTCAGGGGGTGCCGAGAGGAACTTATTAGGATGAGCAGGCACCAGTTCCACAGAGTCTGGGTGTTCCCACGCCCTTCGACAGATCAAATCCAAGAGCTCGTCGAAGGGCGGAAACACCCAGGAGGCGGAGGGCTGAGGCCTTAAGGAACACCGACTCATCAGCAGAAGGGGGTTTGGACTGCCAGCCGCCTCGTTGCTTAAGGGCTTCCAGGATGTCTGCAAAGGAGACATCATCCGAGGATGACTTAGGGGACCCCTCTGCATCATCGAGATCAGTGTCTGATGTAAGAGACTCATCAGGGGAGTCAACGTGCTTCCTCTTGCACGATCTTTTCCTGGGGGGTTCTTCCGAAGAAGCTTCAGAAGGACCTCCAGGAGGGGGGGAAACCCCAGTGGGGGTAACCTTAGGCCCCGGGGCTCCGCTGTCTAAGGACAGGGGGACTGCCAAAGACCCAGTCTCGGTATGCAGGGAA
Organism: Protopterus annectens; assembly: GCF_019279795.1. Lineage (NCBI taxonomy): Eukaryota > Metazoa > Chordata > Ceratodontiformes > Protopteridae > Protopterus > Protopterus annectens. The sequence continues at coordinate 73,645,733 of NC_056744.1, read as the reverse complement.
GGAGCTGGGGAGACCGTGGAGGTAGCCAAAGATGATTTGGCTAACGCACTCCTCATAGCCCTGAAGGAAGGACCACCAGAATCCTGGGAAGGTCCCACCTCCGTGGCCACAACGATAGACGGCACTCCCGCAGCCGACGCACTGAGAGGAAGACTTGGGACCGAAAACATCAATCCCGAAGCATCCCCCCCGGGGCCGATGGAAGAAGTCCGCGTACCGAACTCCGACTCAAGAGCCGGAGTTGGAGTAAGGGTCGGGCTCGACCCTAAAACCTCCACCGGTTCCACCAGCACCGGCTCCAACGGTGCCGAGGCTGTTGGAGAAGGAACTATAGTAGCAAGGTGGACCATCGGCTCTGAAGCCGAATGGGCTGGAGCCGAAACTAACTTTTGGAATACTGGAGACTGGAAGAGTCTTAGGAGCACCCTGTCGATGTCCGAATCAGACATCTTGGAGGATCTGGACGATACCGATCGGGTCCGATCCGATTTCTCCATCGGCTCCATAGGACTAGGGGACCGGCTCCAAATGGATTCTATAACTATCGGCTCCGAGGGAGAACTCAAGGCAATTTCCCTCGGTGCCGATGAGGACTTCGGCTCCGAAGGGGAAGAGTCTGAGCCGGCAACCTCATCGGCTCCAATATCAGTGGAGCCGATGAAGGTGACCGCCTCGATGCCCCAGTCCTCAGCACCGAAACCAGAGGGGACGAGACTGGAGGCAACGAGACAGACTGTTCTGCCCTCGGCTCGGAAGTCCGTGGAGCCAATGGAGAAGTCTGCCTAGGTTTTTTGGCAGTCGGTTCCGACTGACTGGTCGGCGCCGACGCTTTTTTCTTTTTTTGAAGGAGAGGGAGAAGAAGATAAAGCCTCCTCGAAGGATGGCTTAATTAACCCCTTAAGGATTAATTTGTTTTTCCTCCCCTGGAGGACCCTTGATGAGAAGGCGTTACACATGCTACATGATTCTTGTAGGTGCTTGGCGCCTAAACAATAAACGCACGAGGCGTGGTCGTCCGTTATGGACATCTTATAACCACACCTCACGCACTTTTTAAACCCGGAGGGTCTATGCTCTTTGGACATGTCTAATTTAGAGATAACACACCCGTCTAAAGAGAAAACACACCAAAACTAGCAGTTTAAGTACAAAAAATATAAAGTTTTCTTTTTTTTTTTTTTTTTTTTTTTTATATGAAACAACAATACAGTTGTACAAAAAACAACACAGAAAGAGAGGGTCAAGACTCTCTAACTTAAATGGGTACTTGACCCACAAATAAAATGCTAGAATAGCAAATAGCAACAGGGGAAGGCCCCTCTAACTAAAACGGAAAACCTTCCCTTGACGAAAAACACAAATTCCTCAACAAAACTGTTCAATACACACTCGTATCACAACAATAGCTGTTAAAACAGCTTTTGGGTTCAAAACAAGCAAATTCCTGACAGGAAAAGCCTAAATAAATTAGTTCTTAGCCCAGCCAAGTTGAGACCACGTCTTAGCTTGTAAGCGGCAAACGAGATCTGGGGGATTAGTGGTGGTGAATCCTGGGATAAGAAATAGCTCAGCCAATAAGAGGCCTCGCTCTATAGCATAGCGTGCCGAGTCGGAGCCGAGGGATCGTCTCCGAGCCCATCAGTACAGAATGTAGGCGAGATAGGATCACATAACATCAAACATTATACTTCACATATATTGCTATATATATCATATAACCTAAGCAACATTATATAAATTATTCAATTCCTGCCCCCTTTTTAAACAAGAACCATCATTATTAAACTATCACTTACGACATAAGCAATCAAATATTTACATAATTGAAAATGAACCACACTGACACAATCCTAGTTGCAAGCATTTTACATCACAAACCATACTGACATACTCCCACTTACAAACATATATCACCTATAATCTACCCAATCATTTTCAGGCAAACATTACATAGCTTATTCAAGTCCTGCTTTCTTTTAAACCTCATTCATCCCCTGTATGTACTGTTCTCACAATTCTCATCTTTTCCTGAAGATCTCCGTTTCAATTGTTTTATCTATGTTATTATATTCACTACTTCTAATATAGTTGGCTTAGATGTTGATTTCCATTTTCTAGTAACTGCTTTTTTGGCAGCCACCATAATTAGACACAGCAAGGCTTTACCATGTCTAGGCAATTCTGATTCTGTATCACAGCTCAGAAAAATCATCTCCCTTGTCACACCAATCTGCCCACCCAGCATTTCTGGCAGTGCATCCTGCAGGGAATCCTTTAAGTCCACCAGTCCACTGCATTCCCAGAAAATATGTTCCCAAGTACCTCTTTCTTCCCTATCACACCACCATTTGCTGTCTACCTTAAGAAAAACTCTCTGGAGTCTGCTTGGGATATAAAAATATCTATATAAACATTTCCAAGCAAAAATCCTACATCTTCTAGATTTTGTTGCATATTTGGGAGCCATACATATATCCTCCCATTGTTTCTTTATGAATTGCTTATCCAATCTCTCTTACCAATCCTTTCTAACCTCCTCTGATTGATTATTACAGTTATCATGCAATGTATGTGCTCTACTAATTATTCTTTTTTTAATGGCAGCTTCTGTTCTAGATTCTACTAAAAACTACCAGTGCTGGTCTTTCATTTAGGATGCCTCTATTTCTTTCTCTTGCATATACTCTGATCTCAGTCCTTGATAAGGAAGGCAATCTCTAACCTGCAGTCCAAATATGTTCTTGGCCTCTTCCCATTCTATTACCGTTCCCTCTCTAGTAATTTGCTTCCAAAACCTTAGTTCCTTTGCCAGTTTTCTCCAGTGCTGGTTATGTTGTTGGCACCGACTAGAAAACCTTTTCCATTTGCTAATGTATGATTTTCTAGTAGCAGGCTTTCTTTCCTCCATTAGTACCTGCTGCACACCCTCAGTAAACAGGTGCCTAAAATAAATTAAGACCCTATCATCCAGGCAGTCAAATGAAGCTGCATGGTATCAGGTGTACCAAACACATCTGGTTCTTGTGTGAGTAGATCCAGTTTGTGAGGACACTTGTAGTAATTGCTCCTGACCATTTCCAAAAGAAGGGAGCAGTTACCTGGGCCAAAATGGAGCCACCACAGTGATCTTCAGAAGTACACTGGATATTAGTGTAAAGGGTGAAAAAGTATACAGGAAAGTTCTTGTCCAAGGAAAAGAAAAGGCATCTGTCTTCCAGACCTTCTTGTATAGAGTCCTGGAGCGGAATCTTGCCAGCTTGATCATTCACAGAGGAGGCAACGAGGTCTACTTGAGGAACTCTCTACATATGGATCAAATCTTGGAAGACACCCCCCCCCCCATCTAGTTTCCATTCATGAGGGTCTGCCCTTTTCCTGCTCAGTTGTCTGCCACACAACTTTGCTCTGACAGAATATAGGATGTCTGTTGAATGAGACTGTGTTATGAAGATAAAGCCCAAGCTAACATGGCTAGTCTGCAGATGGGGGTATGACCTGGTTCCCCCTTGCTTGTTGACGTACCACATGACTGTGGTATCATCTGTAACAACTAGAAGAAGTACCGGGTACCAAAGATGCCTCAAAGAGTTGAGTGGCTTGATCAGGGCAAGCATCATGTTATTTACATGCTTGTATCTGTTCTGGGTGTCCTACATGCTTTGCACTTCTATCCCTCCAGAAACTGCACCCCAAGCAAAGTCCGAGGTGTCTATGGTGACTGATTGCTTTCGAAGAGGGATTGAAGGGGAGACCTGGATTTAGGGATGTCTGTTCTCTCCACCAAGTGATATCGCTTCTGACATATCGCAGCACTTGGATCTGAAGAGACAATAGGTGCCAGTGCTAGGGCCAAAAAGACTTCAGATACCACTCTATCCATCTTATATGTAGTCTTGTTAGGAGTATCATATAAGCCACACGACCCAAAATCCTGAGGCATTCCCTCACAGTGACTGAAGTCTGAGTGGAAAACCCTAGAAATAGATTTTTTTTTTCCTGTGGAAGAAAAGCAGTTTGAACTGTGGTGTCTAGATGACATCCCAGAAACAATCCTGTGAGCAGGAGTCAAGAAAGACTTCTGAATGTTCTTTTGGAATCTCAGCTTGTGTAAGAGATCTCTCACCCAATAGAGAGATTCCTAGCACTTTGAAAAAGATAATCAAGTCATCTAAATATGGTAAAATGTGGATTTCCTGTAGACTTAGTGCAGTGGATAGTCCAAAGGATAAGGCAGAGAAAGTACAGTTTTGTACCTACCATAAATGTAGATGTCCGAGAGGAATGCATCTGCAGTCTTTACAAATGGGTTGTCCTGTCGGCAGGCAGCCCTTCTTCCAAAGTCTGGGTCTGGCTAGTTATTCGGGTATAAAGGCATCAGCCAACGCCATTCCTCAGTGTTTCTTGCCCCAGATGCCAGGTGCCCTCTTGGATGGCTAAATTTGGATAAATGTCAAAGTTTCCAAATAGTAGAGAGCAAACACATAAATAAGCATGTATGTACATATATACAAACAAATACACCATAATAGATCCCCCCAGCTAGCTGAAGATTGGCAAATACCCTAGGAGTACCTCAGAGGGAAGGATGACTGCAGATGCATTCCTCTCGACATCTACATTTATGGTAGGTACAAAACTGTACTATGTCCTTCAAGGATGCATCTGCAGTCTTTACAAATGGTAGAATACCATATAGCTAAACTAGGGAGGAGGAAATGAGAAGAGATTATGGTGTAGTTAGGATCCCTTAAAACAGCAGTGGCAAAGCCAGCACGGGATCTAGAGTATGGAGGTAAGTTATAATGCTTGGCAAATGTATGCATGGAGGTCCAAGTAGCAGCCTCTATAATGTCCTTGGTAGCCACTCCTCAAGAAAGCTGTGGTAGTGGCTGTAGCCCTTGTGGAGTGAGGCCTGATGTTCTCTGGAGTTTTCTTTCCATGGTAGGAGTAACAAAATCTAATGCAATTTCCTATCCATTTGGAGATTGTCTGTTTAGAAATTGGTTTTCCTTCCTTTCCTGCTGCATATGCTACCAGAAGCTGGTCAGTTTTTCTATTGTTTTTGTCCTGTCCAGGTAGTAGCGTAATTGTCTGTGTACATCCAAGGTATGTAAGAGCCTTTCTCCCTGTTCTGTGGGTTGGGGAAGAATGTAGGTAGGTGGATAGCCTGATTTAAAGATACTCTGGATACCACCTTAGGCATAAATGTAGGATTTGTTCTCATGGACACTCTATCTTGATGGAAGATTAGGAAGGGTTGCACTGCCATTAATGCCTGTAGTTCAGAGACCCTTCTTGCTGAAGTTTGCTGACAGCAGGAAAGCAGTCTTCCAGGATAAGTATTGTAATTCTGCTGTTGCTGCTGGTGGAAGAGTCAGTTTTTCTAGCACAAAGTTCAAGTCCCATGTGGGAAATGGAGGTTTCCTGGGAGGTTTTACATTTTTGATTCCTCTCAGAAACTGTCTGAGGAGAGGATGAAGACAGGAGGATCCAAACACTCTGCTGAAATAGCTGATGCATGTATCTTGATGGAGGAGTAGGACAGGCCTGTGAAGAGCCAGGATGTTGGCTATGTTCACCAGTTTCACATCTTGCCCTTTGCAGTACTCCAGATGAGATATCTTTTCCATTTGCTGCATAATTCTTTCTTGTTGAAGGTCAACGAGCCTCCAGGATTATGCCTTTAACCCTTTGGGATAAATTTGGGTTAATTCCTGTTATGTAATGTTCCAGGCAGTTAGCTGCAGAGTTTTTAAGTTTGGATGCAGAATGTTGTAGTTGTTCTGTGTCAGCAGTAATGGATCAGGGCAGTGTCCATATTTGTCCCCGGACATGCTCCTCAGAAGTGGATACCAATGTTGTCTTGGCCAGTCTGGGGCTATCAGAATGATCCTCCCTCTTTGATCTTAAGAGCACCTTGTGCATCAAAGGTAGTGGTGGGAATGCGATGCTGCCAGGCTTTTCCAACTGAAGGATAGGAGTCCACCTTCCAAGCAAGTGGGTGGTAAGTCCTTGTGCCAATTTCTTCAACTGGTGATTGAAAGGGATGCAAACAAGTCTATTTGTGGTAATCCCCATTCTCTTGTGATGGTTTTGAAGATGTCCGGATGCAGCATCCATTCGTGGGCATCTGTTGTAGTTCTGCTTAATATGTCTGCTAGAATGTTTTCCTTCCTGGTACATAAATTGCCTGTAACTGAATGTTGTAGCTCAGAGCCACATCCCATAGGTCCAGTGCCAACCGCATAGAGGGTATGAGTGTGTGCCTCCCTGTTTGTTGATGTACCACATAACTGTGGTGTTGTCTGTCCTTATCATCAACTGGCCTTCTTGGAGAAAAGGTCTGAAGGCCTGGATTGCCAATTTTACTGCCATCATTTCTTTTAGATTTATGTGCAGATGCAGCTGGTCTTGAGTCCATAGGCCTTGAAAGCACTTGCCCATCATGTGTGCCCCCCAACTGAGGTCTGAGGCATCTGTCGTGATGGTTTGTCTTGGTTGACTTTTGCAGAAGGGCAGTCCTGTGTTGGATTGACAGGCCTGAGCCCACCATAAGAACTCTTGCTTCAGGCATGGGATCATTGGAATTTTGGTTTCTAGGCTGTGCTTGTGCTGAGACCACAAATTCTTTAGGTACACTGTAGCATATGCAGCCTGGCATGAGGTACCAGTATTATGCAGGATGCCATGAAGCCTAGAGCTTGTAGCACTTTTCTTGCAGTTAGATGGCTCTGCTTTGTTAATGCCAAGAAGTAGAGAGGAAGTTGCTCTTTCTTTTCTGCAGTTAGAAATGCCACTTGTTTTGATGTGTCCAGTTCTGCACCCAGAAAGGTTATTCTTTGGGATGGAATCAGCCTTGACTTTTTTGTATTGACTGTATATCCCAGGGCTTGCAGCAGGTAGATGACTCTTTGTAAATCTTCTGTGAGTTTGTTTTTGTTGTCAGCTTGTATCAGGCAGTCGTCCAGGTAGGGATAGATTTGAATTCCCTGAAGTCTGCAATGAGCGATTACTGATGCCAGACATTTCGTGAACACTCTGGGCGCAGTAGATAAGCCAAAGGGCAATGCTGAGAATTGATAATGCTCTGATCCTGCAAGAAATCTGAGGTATCTTCTGCAAATTGGTCTTATGGGGACGTGCAGGTATGCCTCCTTGAGATCTAGAGTTACCAGCCAAGACTCCTTGCCCAGCATGGGAAGAAGCTGCTGTAGGGTCAGCATTTTGAATTTTGGGACAATGAGGAATGTGTTTAAAGCGGACAGGTCTAGAATAGGTCTCCATTTGTTTTCTTTTCTTGGTACCAGGAACAGCCTGGAGTAAAATCCTTCCCTTGCTCCATAAATGGTACCTTTTCCACAGCTCTCATTCTTAATAATTGAGATATTTGTTTTACAGCTTCTGCCCTTTGACAAGGTGGTAGGTTTGGCATTCTCTTCCTGGTAGTGTATGGAAATGGAACCTGTAACCTTTGTCTATAGTCTGCAAAATCCATTTTTCTTGTAATGCAGTGCCAGTTTCTTGAAAATAATGTTAGCAAGGGTGCTTCTAGTTGTTCAAGTCACTGTGATTGAGTTGTTGTAGTGGTGGTGGCTGTATCCGCCTCGCTGGTTGTTGCCCTGCACCTCTGGATTGGTTTCTGCCTCTAGAGATTCCTGCCTCTTTGTGCCTTAGAGGAGTCCGAAAGGACCAATTCTTGAGGGCCAGTTCCTGCTAAACCTTGGAGGTTGAACTTGTAAGAAATCTTTCACTGTTTGCACAGATTTTGCTTTCTCTTCCATCTTTTTAGTACCGGGCACAAATAAATTGACCTTGTCCATAGGTGCATCCAAAAGCTTAGATTTGACATGGTCTGGTAATGCCTGTTCTTTCAACCATGCATGCCTCCTAATAACTGTGCCAGTCATGGCTGATCTAAAGGAAGCCTCCAGTGCATCATAGCCACATTTTAAAGAATGGTTACTAACCTGCTGTATGTTATGTAACATTTCTTGAACATACTTTTATCTATAGATTCTTCTGAGGACAGCTTTGTAGTCAACTGGTCAAGCATAAACTCTTGATATTGAATCATATGAAATTGGCAGTTCAAAGCTCTAGCTGACAAAGTAGCAGAGGTGTAAACTTTTTACCCCATCTCTCTAAGGACCTGGAAGGAGGGGTTTTAGAAGAAGTAGCTGCTACAGCTTTAGGGCCCTGGGAGATAGTCTCTGGATCTGCAAAAGGAGCCTTATATAAGTGGTGATGAGTGTCCGGACCCTGTAGTACCTATCGGGCTTAGCAGGAGCCGGAGGCAAAGTATCAGGAGCAGTGCAAACATGATTAAATGCATCATCAACAACAGATAGGACTGGAGGTATAGCTAAAGGCCTATGCTGTGGCAAGTGTAGAAAGGTCCTAAGCCTTTTCCTAGAGTCTGAGAAATCTTGGCCTGCCACTGAAATTGTTCCCTCATAGCATGCAAGGTTTCAAAGGAAAATTCCTCAGGAGGAGAGGCTGAAGGATGGACTCCTCAGCATCAGAGTCTTCGTAAGGAGAATAAGAAGCCTCAGGAGGGTCTGTATGATCTGAGTCATCAGAGGAATCATCTGTGGCTACTGGCTCAGGGGCTCTGCGCCCTGTCTGGATGTGGCTGGACTCCACGAATTAAAGAGATGAGATCCTCTGCCAAAGAAAGCATATGGGAGCTGGTGCTGGGCCTGTGAGAGAGGGGGCAGGCACAGGTTTTGATGCTTTGGCTGCCTTAGCCCTGGCAAAGGCCTTGAAATATCTAGGGAATGGTGTCTGATAAATCCTGTGAAATCGCAACAGAAGGTTGGATTTCAAGCCGCTTCTACCATGATAGAAGAGGCCTCGGTAGAAAGCAAGTTATATCTGAGAAGAAGAAGAACTCGGTCGTTTCGAAACCGAGAGACGTGACTGCTTTTGCTTAATTTTGCTTTCGTTTCGGACCGCGAAAGACCAAAGTGTCAGTCCCTTTCTTTTATTTTCTTTTGGTTTCTTAGTCGGAGGATCCCGGCGGCATAATGTAGGCAAAATTGAGCCGAAAATCTGTTCAGCCAGGCTGGGCCTAAACAATGTATGCAATAGGAGTGGAAATCTTTATGAGGTATTTGTTTCACAAGATAAACAATTATTAACTTTCTCTGACATCGTAGTAATCTCTGGATCTGACCGACCGGCACTTGCGAACAGCTTCTGCTTGAAAGACTGAGGAAATAGCGCCGCTGATGCCTTTATACCCGAAATAACTGCGCCAATGACGCCGGTGAAGTGCGACACCCAGCAAGCCCAGACCAGATTTGAACTGAAGATCAAGGAAGGCTGCCTGACGACAGGACAACCCATTTGTAAAGACTGCAGATGCATCCTTGAAGGACATCAGATAATGTGATCCAGACACACCATACCTTAAGGAACAACTGAAGTCTGGATGAACAAGTATGTGATGACAAGCATCCTTTGCATCTAGTGTTACCAGGAAACTTGAAAGAGGAAGAAGAGGTAACAGGTTGTGAAGTGACATCACTCTGAATTTGGGCACTGTCAAAAACAGGTTTAGGAAAGAAAGATCCAGAACTGGTCTCCAAGCATCTTCTCTCTTTCTTTTGCATTAGGAACATCCTTGAATAAAAACCTTTCCCCACCTGGGAAGGAGTAACTGGTTCTATCACCCTTGGGAGAATACATGATGAGCAGGTGGGCAAAAAGAGAGTCTGACTTGGAGAATGAGGAATGACCACACTGGAAAGCAGGAATTTCCTCCCACTGCCATCTGTAACCTTTATGAATGATTTCCAGTACCCTTTACTCTGAAACTAACTTTTGCCAAAGAGAAAAATGGAGATTCACGCTTTATGGAAGAAAAATGGGGCTGGAGTGAGAGGGGGTCACAAGGTCTCTTGAACAGTCACTTAGACTTGTTGGAATGTCCCTGGTTCTGGGAGGTTCAAGGCTTCTTTTTGTAACCCCTTGCCATTTCTTCTTAAATGTCTGCTTACCTGTATTTTGATGAGACTGTTTATTCTGCTTTTTGCCAAAACTGGATGAGGAGTTAAGAGAATCCCTTAAAACTTTTGGAAAAAGAGGGCTGAAAAATCTCAGTGATTTCCTGGATCAGCTTACCCCTTTCATCATACATTTCTGCAGCATAGGAGCCAAAAAGTACAGTTGTGTACACTTACCATAAATGTAGATGTTCAAGTGTATTCACTGTTGCAGTAATTACATTTGAGTTATCTGCTTGCAGTAGCCCTCAGTCAGCCTGATTAACAAAGTCTTGGGTTGCAGACTAGCCTGCATCGGTTGCTGTCCCTTCTTCCATGACATCAGGTCGTCAGGGGTATAAAACATGCAGCCGATGCCATTACATCAGTTTTTCTTGCCCCAGATGTCAAGTGCCCCCTTAATGGGAAGCAATTAAATCTATAATACAAGGATATACCTCCAACAAAAAAGCAAATACATCAAAAAGCGTTTTGAACATAGTAAGTGAGAGTAGAGGTATAGCCAAAAGAAGAAAGGGGACTGGAGTGTAACCAGGACTGCAACAGTGAACACACTTGAACATCTACATTTACGGTAAGTGTACACAACTGTACTATGGTCTTCGTGTTTCACTGTTGCAGTCATTACATTTGGGTAGATTCCCAAAGCTAGGGTTGGGAGGAGGAATTTAAATAGAATTAGGACCAGCTATAAAGCCCTGCAAGACTGCAGTGGCAAAACCAGCTCTGGATTTAGAGAAAATTGGCAAATGATAATGCTTGGTGAAAGTATGTACAGAACTCCAGGTAGCAGCTTCTAGGATGTTCCTTGTAGGGACGCCCCTGAGAAAGGCTGCAGAGGTAGATGCAGCCCTGGCTGAATGGGGCCTGATGCCCTTTGGGATAGGTTTGCCATAGGTTCATAGGTAGGTACTAGGCTATTGGCCCAAGGACCTACGTAAGCCTAGCCAGCAAGGTATCATAGCTTACACCACCCAAGAAAGTTATTTTCCTGTGCCACTGTCCAGCAGACACAGAAGTGATCCCGGGGTGTATTTCCTATTTCCCATCCACTCATCAAGATTTTTCTTGAAGAGTGCTAATGAAGAACTTTGCTTGACATAGATGGGTAGCTTATTCCAGAGTATAGGAAGTCTCTAGGACAGGAATCTATCCCTCCAGTGTGTCCTGTTTATTGTGGTGAGAGCGTGTAGCTTGGAGGGATTGGGATTTCTTTAGGTGTAGCATGTCCAACAGCTCTGGGTTTGACATAGCTTTATATGTTAGGCAGAGATCACCTCAGAGTAGGTGATATGCTACGGAGTAAAGCTGGAGTTTTTGGAGGCGGTCAGTGTAGGGCATTTGTTTGAGGCCAGTAATCCTCTTTGCGAGGTACTTCTGTGGCCTTTCCAGCTGCTGCAGATGTCTTGTGAGGTACATTCCAAAAAGGGTGTTGTACTCTATAATGGGTCTAATGAGTGACGGGTAGAGGGGAACAATGACCTCTTTTTTCCTGGATGAGAACCCTTTTATGATGAGGTGTGCCATGTAGAAGGACTTCCTGACTACTGTGGTGATGTGACTATCAAAGGAGAGACTACGGTCTCTTATCATGGTGCCTATAGCAGAAATGAATGCAGTGGCCTATCAATTTTGAAATGGTTTGCTTTGAAATAGCTTTCCCTTCTGTCCCTGCAGCAAATGCCACCAACAGTTGTTCAGATTTCCTTTGAGGTTTAGTCCTGTCCAAGTAGAATCTAAGTTGTCTGTGCACATCTAAGGAGTGCAGTATCCGTTCCCCTTTGTTCTGTGGGTTAGGAAAGAAGGTAGGCAAATGAATGGACTGATTAAGAGCCACACTGGATATCACCTTGTGCATGAAGGAGGGATTGGTTCTGAGGGACACCCTGTCCGCGTGAAAGATGATGAAAGGCTCCACTGTCATAAGGGCCTGTAACTCAGATGCCCTTCTTGCAGAAGTGATTGCTAAAAGGAAAGCTGTTTTCCAGGAAAGGAATTTTAAATCTGCAGTAGCAGCTGGCTCGAAAGGAGGAAGAGTGAGTTTCTCCAAGGCAAAGTTAAGGTCCCAGGCTGGAGTTGGAGCTCTCCTCGGTGGCCTTAAATTTTTGGCCCCTCTGAGGAACTGCTTGAGCAGTGGGTGAGAGAAGAGGGGAGGCTCTGTGCTATAATGAGCTGAAATGGCTGAGGCATGAATTTTGATGGAGGAAAAGGACAAGCCTTTAGGAAGCATCTCAGTCAAATATTGTAGAATCGGAGGTAAACTGGGCACTGCTGAGCTCATCCCTTGAGACTGGTTCCAGGTACAAAATCTTTTCCATTTTGTAGCATAAGATTTTTTAGTACTAGGCCTCCTAGCCTCTAAAATGATATCCATCATGGATTTACTGAGGGGTGGTAAAGGAGAGATTAGATAATTAGCCAGGCTGCTAGGTTCAGGGTTTGCAGCTGAGGGTGCAGAATCTGGTTCTCCTGCTGAGACAACAGGGAAGGAGTCTGAGGCAGGTGCCATGGGGCAGAGTGTGACACACTGCGCAGGAGGGGATACCAGTGTTGGCGTGGCCAGTCTGGTGCAATTAAAATCATCCTCGGCTTGTCCTGTTTGATCTTTAGTAGTACCTTGGAGAGCAGAGGCAGAGGAGGAAAGGCATAAACTGATAGGTTTTTCCAGTTGAAGGATAGAGTATCCACTTTCCAAGCGAGTTTGTGTGGAATCCTTGTGCACAATTTGTCCAACAGATGGTTCTGGGGGGAGGCAAACAGGTCTATAGCTAGGATCCCCCATTTGCTTGTCAACATGTTGAAAATCTTTGGTTCCAGTTTCCACTTGTATGGGTCCATGAGGTTTCTGCTTAGTCTATCTGCCAGTGTATTTAGTTTTCCTGGCAGGAATTGAGCTTGTAGATTCACTTGATAGCTCAAGGCTGTGTTCCACAATGCCATGGCTAGTCTGCAGAGGGGGTAAGAGTGTGTACCCCCCTGCTTGTTTATGTACCACATGACCGTGGTGTTGTCCGTCTTTACCATTAGTTGTCCTGGAAGAATGTGGTCCTTGAAGGCTATCAGAGCATTCTGTACAGCTAACATTTAATTTTGATTTATGTGTAGGTGCATTTGACTTGGGTTCCATTTGCCCTGAATGCACTTCCCTGCCAGGTGAGCCCCCCATGCATAGTCTGATGCATCTGTTAAGGTTTGGGTGGCAGGGGGTAGTGAGAATGGTAGTCCCTTGTTTTGGTGGCAGGCCTCTGCCCACCAAAGGAACTCTAGGCATAGGCAAGGTATGATAGGAATCATAGCTTCAAGATCCTATGAATGTTGACACCATAGGCTTTTGAGATACCTTTGCAGTTTCCTCATATGCAGCCTTGCATATTGAATTAGAAGAAGGCCATGAACCCCAAGGCTTGCAGTATTTGCCTTGCAGATAACTGGGTTTTTGTGGCTACTTGTATGAAGTAGGTTGTCAGATAAGTCCATTTTTCTGGCGTGAGGAAAGCCATCTGGGAAGTTATATTTAAGCTTGCTCCCAGGAATATAATTCGTTGACAGAGTACCAGGTGTGATTTCTTTTCATTTATTTGTACCCCAGACAAGTCAGTACCCTTTGAACAAAGTCCAGATGATTCAAAAGTTTGTCCTGGCTTTCTGCCTGAATTAGGCAATCGTCTAGGTATGGGTATATTTGAATATTTCTTTGCCTGCAGAATGCAATGACTGGAGCTAGGCACTTTGCGAATACCCTGGGCGCAGTAGATAAGCCAAAGGGCAGTGCAGAGAACTGATAGTGCGTGTAGCCTGCTTTGAAGTGTAGGTATCTTCTGCAAGACTCCCTGATAGTGATGTGAAGGTAGGCTTCTTTTAAAGTCTAGTGTTGCCAACCATGCATCTTTGCCTAGCATAGGAAGCAGCTGGTGAAGAGTCAGCATCTTGAATTTTGGAATCACCAGAAAGGTATTTAGAGTAGAAAGGTCCAGGACAGGACGCCATGTATTGACTTTTCTGTGAACCAGAAAAAGTCTTGAATAGAAACCTTGTCCCTTTTCCTCTTCTGGTACTAACTGAATAGTCCCCATGCTTGAGAGAGAGAGTACTTGATTTTGGGCCTCTGCCCACTGATTTGGGGTAGATCTGGCCACCTGCTTGGTGTTGGTAAGGTGTGGAAGTGAAATCTGTATCCTTGGGACACTATATTTAAAACCCATTTGTCCTGGGTAATGAGTTCCCAGTTTTTGGCCTGCAGACCAATCTTTCCGCCTAAAGGAGCATTCAGTTGGGAAGTGCTTGGAGGTTTTAAAAGCAAGTCATTGAGATGAGATTTGGGTGCGGAAATCCCCCCAATGCTTAGTCTTGTGTGTCCCCTGGGACTGAAACCTGGGGTTTCTGCTGTGTCTGGGTTTGGCTTGAGAAGACCTGGAAGGGGCTGGAAAGGACCAATTCTTAGAGGGCCAGTGCCTACTAAATCTAGGAGGCTGAACATCTTTAACAGTTTGCATAGATTTAGCTCTTATCTTCCATCTTTTTAAGAACTTCTTCAACCTTGTTGCCAAACAGGCGGTCCTGATTTAAGGGAGCATCCAACAATTTAGCTTTAACATGATCAGGCAAAGATTGCTCCTTAAGCCAAGCATGCCTTCTGAGCACAGACCCAGTAACAGCAGCCCTGCAAGAGGCCTCTAATGAATCAAATACACATTGAAAGTATGTTTTCCAACCTGTTCAGCAGAATGTATTAAATCCTGTAATTCTTTATTTTCTGCACAGTCAGGAATCAACATAATTTTCTGTTTAAGCAATCCAATCACATGTTGCTGATAGTTTAACATATGAAACTGGAAGTTTAAGGCCCTAATGGCCAAGGCTGCAGAAGTGTAAACCTTATTATCCCATCTATCCAGTGCCCTAGAGACTCTATCAGAAGGGGTAGGATTTTTAGCAGTAGAAGCCTTAATGCCCTTGGGTCCCTGTGAAACAGCCTCTGGATCCGCAATAGGATTTTTAAAAAAGAACTTGTGTGAATCAGGAACCCTGTAATATCTGTCAGGTTTTCTGGGAGCAGGAGGCAAAGAATCAAGGGCCAAACTAAATTCCGAAAAAGCATCATCAACAATGTCTAGTACAGGAGGAATAGCTAAAAGCCTATGCTGAGGCAGGAGTAAGAAATCCCTTAGCCTCTTTTTTGAATCAGAAAAATCCTGGCTTTCCCAGTGGAAATGCTCCTTTATTATGTAAGGTTTCACCAAATGAAACATCCTCTGGAGGGAAAACAGAGGGAATAGAGTCCTCTGCATCAGAATCCTCATAAATAGATAAGGGCAAATGCAGATCATCAGAAAAATCAGAATCCTGATCAGAAGATTCATAAACAACTTCAGTCCTAGGTCTCTTAGGAGGAGGAGGTTGGCTTCCCCTGATTAGAGTTATAAGATCTTCAGCCATTCTTATCATTTGTTTTTTAGGCATAAGAGGCCTGAGCATGCGACCTGGGCGCCGGTTTTTTAGACATGGTTTGAGATTTAGGCCTAAATAAAGAAGGAGGCATTGGTTTAATATGCAAGATTGTAAGCCGGAATACACCCTCAGAAGCCGGTGCCTGCACAGCGGCTCCGGACCCATCCAAGGTAGAGACATCCGCAGGTTCCATAGTTGAAGCATCTTGTGGAATACCGGACTCCAAATGGGTCTCAGTAGAGGCCTGTGAATTAGAAGTAGCGGGTATCAGGGGCTGCAAAAGCACCTCACTGAGTACTGGTGAACTGGCGACTGGCTTAGAAGCGTTGTTGGCAGTTTTGGACCTCGGCAGCCTGTCTCTGTCTTTATCTTTGCATTTTTTCAAAATCCCAGTAGTCGGATGGCTAACCGACATTTCTGGATAATTAAACCGAGAACGGAAATATTTAGAGGCAAAAATATACCGACGGATAATGCGCTGATTAAATAAAGCACAAAACCGACAGCAAGGTACGTCGTGGTCAGGGCCTAGGCAAGGAATACAGTACGAATGAAAATCTTTATGAGGTATTTGCTTTCCACAAGTAATGCAATTATTAACTTTTACTGACATCAGTAAGGAGCAAGAAAAAGTTTCCCCAATGGGGTACTTAGCTTCAGCTGAAGACTTTGGTTCTGAAACTCGAAAACGAAAATTTCAGGAGTAGCCCGATCGGCACTTGCGAACTGCTTCTGCTTTGGGCACCGCAAGGCAAGAAAGACTGATGTAATGGCATCGGCTGCATGTTTTATACCCCTGACGACCTGACGTCACGGTAAAAGGGACAGCAACAGACACAGGACCCAAGACTTCAGGCCGACTGAGAGCTACTGTAAGCAGATAACCCAAATGTAATGACTGCAACAGTGAAACACGAAGAACATCCTAAATGTCTATCCAAAGGGAAACTTACTGGAAGAAGTATTAACATTGTCATAAACACACTGTAAATGGTTTACACTGAAAACCTTGAAACTGCATCAGTTGACCGGCATGTGGGCGAATTGCAGTTTTTAAGTCGGCAGAATGTCATACCAAAATGTATCAACTACACTACAGCGAACAGGGAGTGTAGTTCTAGTATTTGGGTTCGACATTGTGCAGGCAGATTGTGGTTCAGTGAGGAACAGGGAATTAGCCAATTTCCTAACTGTAGTGTGATCTCGGAGTTGGTATATTTAATGTGCAGGGGATGTGGGGTGCAAGGGGGTAGAGCCTCCCTGCAAAATAGTAGAATTAACATACTGTTGACTTTAGAGTGTAACGGTACATTAATGTGCATAGCAGGAGGTGCTATGTTGAATACATCAAACCATGGTTGTCAATGTATTCATTTTCGCCTTGGCTTACTTCTCAGCATTCCGGACTCAGCATTTCGGGTTGACATTCTAAATGGTCGACCGAAGAAGATTCAGAATGCCAATAGTAAAGCCTGTGCAATAGAACAAACTAAATTATTTAAAGCAAATTTTTCCTCACAAGAAGAAACTGCAGAATAACAGTCCTCATACTTTCATAATTAGTCAGAATAAACCTTTAACGTATCATTCTGACAATTTAAAATTCTGAAAATCAAAGTCGCAGAAGTATACACTTTTTTCCCATACTTACCAATAATTTTTCTGTCCTTATCAGAAAGAGTAGAATTGAAATTAACTAAATGTTTAGCAGCAGTGGGATCAATAAAATGTATAGCTGCTGGGTAAGTTTTGGGAAGAGTGTATAAAATTTTAAAAGACTGAGAAACTTTATACATCCTATCTGCCATTTTAGGGGCAGCTGGCTGACTATCAAGAAAACTACAGGCATTAACACGCACACATCCTCTAAAGCAGGCAGAACAGGAGGAATCAGTGTAGTTCTGGAAATTCCTTCTGTAACAACTCAGTATTTTCTGAGGGACAGTGAAACCGCAGTGTTCTTCCACTGAAAACACTGGCACATTCTAGCAACAGTCTCAGTGAAAGAGAACACCCACAGGGAGAACCAGGAAACTGAACCCTTTCCAGAGTCTGAATAAGAAATCTGAGCATAAAACCCAGTATCACCTTTCTTCTTCCTGTTCAAATTCAGAATCTTGAACTTCTTCAGGAAAAGAGGTATCCCTCTTTCTTTTATCAGAAACTACTTTACAAGAAGGATTAATAACCCAAATTAAAGCCAGGGTCAAACCCAGTAAACCACTCTTGTCTAAGAAAATTTGAGGAGAAGTAGATAGATGTTTAATTTTCTGTTTCTTTATGACAGGAAAGATGGGACTAACAGTGCTATTAATGGCAACAGCAGCTTCCCCAGGGATAGGCACAGCATTCTGACAAAACAGGGAAATCTTCCCTGTTTTCTCTCCCAAAACTGTCAAAGAGTGTACCCCCACCCACACACACACTGAGTGGACCCCAGAAGCCGTATGAATGTGGATAACCACTCAGTCCATAGTGGCTATACATATCTCCACCACCAGAGGGTCCCAGAGTAAAAGATGAGTGGTCTGAGGTACAACAAAGGGCCATAACAGAGTCATCCACCTGCAAATGAAACTAATTGCTAGCAAACTGCTAGCATGCTCTGGTGGCAATGGCTGCTTAATTTTTTTTCTTTTTGTGGCTGGAAGGAGGACTGTGGGACCCTTAGTTTGTTCCATGGTCAAGATGAAAATGGTGCCTCTTTCCCAGGGAAGATAAGCAGTAAATACTGTTAAAAACTATCCCTGGGATTCAATAACACCTATATTAAATGTACACCATTTTGAGAGAACAAGTAATACTGGCATAACTCGCACCTTCTTCCTCCTAATTTTAGTTTTCATACTGATTTTCTTTCAGCTTTAAATGCTGACAGGGATTCATAAAGGTTGCCACAAAGTGTAGACTACATGTACACTTTGAGCGACTAGAAAGCACAAAAAATGTGGTAGGGATGTTCTTGAATACCTATCGTGTACACTTAGTGTAGGTGTCAATGAATCTGGCCCTATGTCTTTAAAAGTCAATTTTTCCAATTTAATAAATTTGCTAGCCCCAAATAAATGTTCTCAATAGTAAAAAAGGATTTCAATTACTTTACACAACTTTTAAACTGACAAGAAAAAAACAGTGCTCCCTTTTAAAAGTATGATACAATCTTTAAACAATAAGTTACAACACAAAACTCCTAGCTTTAAAATAATTTTTCTTGAAGAGGAAAGTGATAAAATACAAGTAATATTTAGTAAATAGAATTTCTTTCCTAAAAGGGAAATTATCTAACCAGCAAAGGAACAGCACCAAGCTGACTGTCAATCTTTGAAAGCCTTACAGGAGTGTTCTCTGGCCGACTGTTATAATCTTGGTAAGATATAACCCATAGAGCTAACGTTTCTGCAACAGTGATCAATATGATGAACAATGACATGGCACAGTCTACATGTCTCTCTCATTGGGGGATGGTTTGGAGTACGAGTCCCAGGATATACACTCTGCCTACAAATCTCCAGTGGAGACCACAGATTGACAGAAACGTCTACCTACAAATCGGGGTGTGCTACTGAGGGAGAAGTCTCTCTGGAAACAGGTGACAAGTCCTTGCACAACTCAAATGCATGCTGTGCCCCTAAAGCCTAGCTGGTATCTGCAGAGAATGATTTAGCTCAAGTAAAATCCCTGTAATGACTGCCTGGATAATGGCTATGCAGCTTTCATGCTTTTGCCCTGATACAGGGGAAAACAAAGTAGCTACTAATTACTTTTGGGATGGCTCAACGGTTGGTAAAAATACAGCAGGAAAAAGGAGTGCAAAAAATCAACATTTTCTGAACCAGTAGTTGGAACTACAATACTACAATGGTTGAACGCTGCTTTCTTACTTAAGACGGAGATATAAACAGGCCAAATATTGGGCTTCATGTAAAAGCAAATTTTAACAAACTTTAGATAGTCAAACTCCGATTGAAATGGTTCAGTCTGTCTAGAAACAGCATCAGATCCATTATCTGTCTCTGTACTGCTTAGAAGAGATCTTACCTTAGAACAAACATTTGGAATGTTACCTATGTTTATAAAAAATGCTGGCTGTCTGACATCATGCCCTGTTTTTCACATACCCGCGCTGCAAACTGGAGGTCACCAGAGAATGACTCATCTCCAGTTTTATTTTTCTATCAAGCACTGTGAAGGTCAAACCATGCAGATCAGTGCCCTATCCTGTTTAAGAAGTACATAAATAGCATCAGACATGACAAAACTCACATAAAGCAGGGAATTTCACACAAGGAAAAATACTAAATATTTTACAGTAGTTACATAAAAACACACAGACTGTTCTAAAACAGCATAACCTTTATGCAGATCTTGATATTATATTAAGTACAGGGCACTGTGAAAACTGATGAAAACTACACAATATAACCTAAAGAGAAGTTAAACTTGGTAAAGAGAAAAAAAGGATCCCTTGTGTTTACATCAGCAGATTCATAAAGACAATCACAAACAGCCAGTCCAAAGATAGTGCTCACACAAGATGTGAAAACACTTTTTTGGAAGGAGGCATACACCTTAATAAGCTTTATATAACCAACTCTGAGACTGATGCACTTTGGGGGCAGATTCTCTTTCTCCCATGCAGTGCACTTACTGACTGGCATCACCATTTGATAATGGCACATTAGTTGAACTAATGTCCACTATAATACCACCACCATCCTACTCTTCATTTTTCCTTAAAGCTGTCCTTCAAAGAGAATGATGAGAGCTACCACCTTTAAACAGAAGTTAAGAAATGAAATTTAAGTCTAAGACCACAAGCCAGGTCTACAAACTTCCTGAAAAACATAAAAGAATTTTTAGTATTAAAAATACCCACTCTGACTTTACATGAAATATACAGCAGTGTCCAAAAAGACGGGTACTCTACCTAGTATATTTTATTTCAGTGAAGAGGAGTAATTTCTAGAATAAACAGCATACCCATCCACTGCCATACAAAAATATGGATACAATTCCTCCACACAAATGATTTGTTGATAGGGACTGTGCCAAAGACCACACTCTCAATTCAAACACTGCTCCCAGAAATGAAGATAATGAGTGGCAGCACTGCCAGCCAGTCAGAAGGTATTATCAACTGCTTACCACAAAATGTCAATGACAACACATTTAAGGTGGTGCACACTCAAAATAAAAAGGCTGCAATGAAGACATAAATGACTATTACAGGTACTCTACATGCAAAACACTTACTTGGTTTAATGGACTCCAAAGGAACATGGACACCTGACAGAGATATCTCCATCCCTCTCAGTGGACTATTTTGCTGAGATGAAAGTTGAGGGGTCAGTGAATGAAAAAGTGGGCTTCCTGGCCCTGGTCCAGAAGTGGCATCTACCGAATGAATACTGGCAGTAGTGAGTGAAACATGAACTGGTATGCCATCTGGAGTACTCAAATGGGAAGGTGCAACACAAGTCTGAATGGCAGTTCCTGGGTGGCACACAGTTGTTGTCTTCTCCTGAGATGTTGTTCTGGGATGGGAAAACAGACAAAAATAAAGTCTTTAAGCTGTATTAATGTTGGAGTACCATGTCAACAGCCTTCTGAAAAATATGCTATGGTACATTATCAAGCCATAATGTGACCCTCCCCAATGCCTGCTTCCATACATGCTATATAAAAATTTTTTTTACATCATTCTTTTTGGCAGTGGTTTCCCATCCTTGTCACCTTCCAAGATCATCAAGCCATGCCACCCATCTCATCATTCTTTCCTGTTCCTTACCATCCAAAGATGCAGGAAGGGAGCCAGTTCAGTTAGTGGTTTGGGTGCCTGTATAAACTGCTGGAGGAGGATGGGTGTGAGCGGTTGCAGTTGGCAGGAAGGCAGTTATGGCTTGCAATATGGGTGACACTTAGCAGCTGTAATAGTACTTACCTAGTGGATTTCTCAGCAAGCAAATCCTGCACTGCCATACTGCAGTCCCACTATGCAGCACAAGGGAAGTTGGCATACAGAGACTCATTTCTCCTTGGGAGACAGCAATCACAAGCTTAGATTAGTCATCAAGGGAACAGGGGTGCTCCCAAAGGAGACAGTGGGCCATCTCCAGGCCACTAAGCTGCTTCACTCCAACACCTGACACTCAATAGGAAATGGAGAGATAGCTGGGGTTCCTGAATAGGAATGAATTGGCTGCATGCCTTCGTTCTAGCCTATGAATACTAGACTTCAATTCCACTGGAACAAATCGACCAGATGGGTGAAGGCGGGACAGCCACTGGGCAAGGTCCTAGGGGGAAGTTAAAAAAAAGATTCAGGAAACGTAGGTGACGGCCAGAGGCAGTACTGCTCATCCTGCTGGAGGTTAGGAAACCCACCAGTAAGGATATTTTCTGAGTAAAATTAGAAGTTATGTACCTACCATAACGTTCCATGTTAGTTGTCTTCTCTCGCCTTCTTTCTTGCTGGATGGGTTCGGAGCCAATCCTTGGCTCCGACTCGGCACTTGCTAAGCTCGAGAATCACTTTTACCAGCTCGAGGCAGCCCTATATCCCATGATGCAAAGCGGTAATTACCCAGATCTCGTTTGGTATCTAGAGGAAAACTGCCTGCAATCTTTCTACAAGGAAAGCAGAATAATTAGCCTAGAAGACTGTAAGAGGAACCAGGTAACAGAGATCCTAAGCTAACTGGTGTCCGAGGGAGAACAATCTCCCCGAGAAGGGGAAAAACAAGGTCTGTCCAGGCTAGGGGGACAGGAGGGAGGGACGCAAGAAAGAAGGCGAGAGAAGACAACTAACCTGGAACATTATGGTAGGTACATAACTTCTAAATGTTAAGTTGTCAATCTCGCCTTCATTCTTGCTGGATGGGACCGCGTCCCTAGCACCCCTATCCTGGGTGGCTCAATGGTACAGGCTCTTCAGAACTGTGGAACCAAAACTTGCCCTGTCCCTGGAGGCCAAATCCAATTTGTAATGAGAAACGAAGGTATGAGGAGTGGCCCAAGTGGCTGCTGCACAAATAGTGTCCAAGGGTAGTCTAGCCTGAAAAGCTGTAGATGTGGCTAGACCTCTAGTAGAATGCGCTTTAGGTTTTGAGATCAGCTGTTTGCCCCTCAGCTGATAAATGTCAGAAATGGTGGACGATAGCCATCTGGATAAGGTTACTTTAGAAACAGGAAGACCTTTCCTATTTTCAGCATAGGAAAGAAAAAGCTGATCAGATTTCCTAAATTGCTTTGTTCTGTCCAAATAATATCTGAGTTGGCGATGAACATCTAGGCAATGCAGTTTTTGTTCTGCCCTGTTAGAATAATTGGGAAAAAATACAGGAAGGTCAATGGATTGATTTAAATTTGTTTTAGAAGCAACCTTGGGCAAAAAGGATGGATTGGTTCTTAAGGACACTCTATCCTTGTGGAAGACCAAGTAAGGGGGACGAACAGAGGGCATGTAGTTCCGACACTCTCCTAGCCGAAGTAATAGCAACTAGAAAGAGAGTCTTCCAAGAAAGACATTTTAATGAGCATGTAGCAGCCGGTTCGAAAGGGGGAAGTAACAAGGATGTCAGCACTAAATTTAGGTCCCACTGTGGTGGAGGATCTCTAACAGGGGGCTTAAGAAGGAACACCCCTTTGAGAAAAGCTTTACAAAGTTTGTAAGACATGATATTGTGGTCTGCAAATCCGACATGGAAATTAGAGATTGCTGCCAACTGGACCTTAACTGTGGAAGCAGAAGAACCAGAGCGAAAAATTTCAGCAAGAAAGTCCAAGACCGATTGAATAGGGGCAGTAAAAGGATCTATGTTCTTAGACTTTGCCCAAAAAGAGAAATGTTTCCACTTACTAGAGTAAATCCTCCTGGTAGAGGACTTTAGAGAAGCTACTATTATATCTCTAACGGGGTTAGAGATCATAGGAAGCCTGGCTAATGAAGGAAGTGGAGCAACCAAGCAGTGAGGCTGAGGGAACGAATTGATCAGTGCAGTTGACCCGACTGGTGGGTCAGAAGATCTGGAATTGGATCCAGATGCCAAGGCTGCACCATGAGATGGCGATGAAGGAACAAGAACCAAATTTGTCGAGGCCAGTAATGGGCAATGAGAATCATTTTGGCTCTCAAGACGGTAGCTTTCTGGAGTACTTGAGGTATCAACGGAAAGCGGGGAAAAGCATAAAGAAGTCCCCGGGGCCAATCTTGGGTAAGAGCGTCTCTGGGGGGATGGCCCGGAAGTGGAAAGAGAGAGTGAAGAAGTATGGGCATTTGCTGTTTTGGGGAGTAGCAAAAAGATTGCAACATGGGCGGCCCCACTTCTGAAAAATCTCCTCCACTATGGAAAGTTTGAGAGACCACTCGTGAGGCATGAGAATAGCTCTGCTCAATCTGTCCGCTATTATGTTGGTTCTCCCAGGGATATGCGTTGCTACCAGAAACCGATGAGAGGAGATCGCCCATT
The DNA here is from genome assembly GCF_019279795.1 of Protopterus annectens. Lineage (NCBI taxonomy): Eukaryota > Metazoa > Chordata > Ceratodontiformes > Protopteridae > Protopterus > Protopterus annectens. The sequence continues at coordinate 73,621,810 of NC_056744.1, read as the reverse complement.
GCCAAAGTCTGAGAGCTTCTCGACACAAGGGATAGGACTTGGTTCTGCCCTGCTTGTTGATGCACCACACCACGGACATGCTGTCCGTGTGAACTGCAATAGTTCCTAAGGGAAGAAAGTTGTTGAGGGCTTGCAACGTTAAAAGCACTGCTCTCATCTCTAGGACATTTATGTGCAGGTGGTATTCGAACAGTTGCCACGTGCCATGAACCATCCTGCCCTGATGATGCCCCCCCCACCCGATCAGGGAGGCATCCAAAGTGACCGTGGCTACCGGGGCCGGAAGGACAAACGGTCTGCACTAATAGACTAGGGGAGAAGAAGTCCACCAGGATAGATGGCTCTTGCAGGTTTGTGTCACCAGGATCTTGTGACACATGGGGAGCTGCTGGTAGGACCACTGAGTGAACAACATCCATTGTAGGAGGCGCATGTAAAAACAGGCCAGAGGGAGAAGTGTGATGGCAGCTGCCATGAGGCCCAGCACTTTCAGGACCAACCTGGCTTGTACCCTTTTGCTGGATAGGATGATCCGAACGTGGTTTTGGATATCTAGGATTCTTTGACTTGTAAGGTTTGCTGACATCCGTGTAGTGTCTAGATTTGCGCCTATAAAGGCAATAGATTGGCAGGGCGATAAGGAAGACTTTTGGAAGTTGATTGAAATTCCTAATTGACCGCAGAGACGTAGAGTATAATCTCTGGCTTGGAGAAGTTGATGCCTGGTGGTGGCTGATAGGAGCCAGTCGTCTAGATACGGAAACACCTGGAATCCTTGATGTCTCAGGTGAGCCGTGACCGCTGCCATACATTTGGTGAACATTCTGGGGGCTGTAGTGAGACCAAAGGGCAGGGCTCTGAATTGAAAATGACTGGTCCCCAGCCGAAAGCGGAGGAACCTTCTGGAGCGTCAGTGGATTTTTATGTGATAGTATGCATCCTGAAGGTCTATGGAGCACATCCAGTTGTTTTTGCCCAGGAAGGGCAAAATCGATTGAAGTGTGACCATCCGAAATCTTGTCTTTTTGACAGACTTGTTCAGTCTGCTGAGGTCTAATATTGGTCTCCAGACTCCCGTCTTTTTGGGAACCAAAAAGAACCTTGAGTAGATTCCAGATTCTAATTGATCTGTTGGAACTGGTTGGATGGCCCTTTTTCTTAGAAGCTTTGATACCTCTAGCTTCGCAATCTCCCTTAGACCGGGTGGAACGTCTGGAAGGAAACCTTTTTGAGGGAAGGGGCTTTCCTCGAAGGGGATTTTGTAACCCTCGGATATGATCGACTGTACCCATCTGTCTTGAGAGAGGGAAAGCCAGGCTTCTGGGTACAGCGACAATCTCCCCCCGACTGCCTCCAAGGGTGGGCAGTCGGGCAACACCTCAGGGATGCTGGAAGGGCTTGTCAGAGAGAGGCTCTCTGCTGCCCTGGTTCTGCGGACATCCTCTGCCCCTAGGGCGGCGTCTGTTGTTATTACCCCCTCTGCCTTTGGGGGTAAATTGACCACGTGCGTCAGGCGTGACTCCCTGAGATTTCCGAAACCACATTTTCCCTCCCTTCTGACCTTTGGGGTAAGGTCTAGAAGGGGTGGAGAAACGGACTCCTATGGGAGAAAGAGTCTTGCCGTCTTGTTCGCACCTGGTTAATGTGTCCTTCACCTGAGGCCCAAACAAAGTAGTGCCATCAAAGGGAGAATTTGTGAAGGACGCCTTAAAGGGGTCTGTGAAATTGCAAAGCCGCATCCAGGACTGACGTCTAAGAGCCACTCCTGTTCCCGCGGCTCTACTCGCCCCATCGGCTGCATAAGAAATGAGCCGCATGGAGGAGTTAGTAATGGAATTTAGGATTCCAAGCTGAGAGGCAATCTTCTCCTGAGCTCCAGCAGCTGACAGATCCTGTACTACCTCACCCAATTCTTTGAGGATGTCTCTTTGAAGTCGGGTGAAGTGACATAAATAATTCAGCGAACGCATAGCAAAGGTCGCTGAGGAAAACATCCACTTACCGTACCTGTCCATGGTCCTAGTCTCCTTGTTAGGAGGATGGACTGGTACGGAAGGATCTGCAAGTTCATTTTTGGTGGCGGCTGCCACCACCATGGCATCAACTGGAACACCTTTCGTAAGAAACTGTTTCTCAGTGGGGGCCGTGATAAATTTAGAAGGCCTCCTGGGGACTGGTTCCACAGTATCGGGAGATGCCCACGCCTTTCGAGCTATCACGTCCATGAGGGGGTCGAAAGGCGGAGACACCCAGGAGGTGGAGGGTTGAGATCCAAAAGCCTCCAGGTATACCGACTCATCCTCGGAGGGATTAATGGAGGGCCAGTTTCCCCTCTGTTTTAGGAGTTCTAGGATGTCTGAAAAGGAGACATCCTCAGAGGGGGATCTTGGGGATCCCTCCGACTCATCTAAGTCGGTATCTGATGTCGTAGACTCAGGGGAGTCTAAGTGCTTCCTCTTGCAGGTCCTCTTACACGGGGGCTCTCTTGAAGGATCAGGAGAAACCTCGGAAGAGGAAGTTCTTCCCAGTGGGGAAACCTGGGGCGATGGATCTCTGGGTCCGGGAGCAAGAGAGTGGGAAGAGACATCTACAGGCACCGTAGAGGGAGGAGCTAAAGGAACTGACTGTTGACTAAGCTCGGGGGCTAGCACACTCCTCATCACGTCAAAGGCTCCCCTCCCAGGGAGGGCCGAGAGACCCTGCTCCGAAGAAACAAGGACCCCCTGCCCCACCGAAAGGGAAGGCTCTGAAGCAGATGTCGGCGCCGAGCGCACCAAGGCCGAAGCCCCGAGAGGGAGAGCGGGGTCGGATAAGGGTCCGATGCCACTCGCCCCCTTGGAACCGACCAGGGAAACCCAACGACCGGATCCCTCCAAGGAAGGTCTCGAGGAGGAGATAGGAGTTGAAGACGACGGAGCCGAAAGGTGTGGAATCGGCTCCGAAGCCGCAACAGTCACGGTACCAATAATCTCCGGCTCCGAGCTCTGAAGGAGAGTCGAAGGAGGAATCTCAGGAGGGTGTGGAATAGCGATCGTCTGCTGGGACGGGCTATGGAGCATCTGGACCAATGCCTGTGATTTTAGTAGTCTACTCACCACTCTCTCCAAGTCATGGCCTGAAACTCTGGAAGACCTTGACGATCGGCTCCGATGGCTCCATTCCGAAAGTAAGGGGGAGGCCGGAGCCGAGTGGATAGACTCCAGTGAAGGAGATCTAGACCTCTTCCTCGATGGAGCCATTGGAGCTGACGAACCTTCGGTCCCAGTTGGAGCCGATAGCTTGTCGGCTCCAAGCTGAGGTAGAGAGGTCTCGGCTCCAGCCGGAGCCGAAACATGCTTCGAAGCTAGGGTATCGGCTCCAGAAACAGAAACAGAAACTTCCAAGGAGGAAGGATCGGCTCCAGACGGAGCCGATATAGACTCTGGAGGAGTTGGAACCAAGGCCACAGACTTGGACACCGAAGTCTGGGTCTTGGGAGGCTTAGAGGGCTTCCCGGAACTGACCTTAGCCAGGGAGCTCTCAGGCTTAAGGAGACCCCTGAGGATCAACTTATCTCTACGCTCCTGCAGGACTCTCTCTCTGAAAGAATGACAAATAGCACAGGAGTCCTGCAGGTGTAGGGGTCCCAGGCAATAAATACAAGAAGTGTGACCGTCTGTCAGAGACATCTTCTGACAGCACGAGTCACACTTCTTAAAACCTGAGACCCTAGTGTCTTTTGACATGATTGAGTTTAAACACAATCACACACACACTCAGTCCTTAAATACACTAATTAAACAAAAACACAGACACACCTAACAAAAAATCCTGACAGGAATTGTTTAGGAGGGGAAGGCCTAAGGCCTGACTAACAGAAAAATTATAAAGGGATCGAGAAAAACTAAAGGGAATAGGGTCTAAGTGAATCGAGGACTATTGACTATAAAAGGGAATAAAATTTTTAAAAGCTGGGGTAGTTAAATCTCTGAAAAGAGTAATGAAAATTCACTTACCAGGAGTTGGTAAAAAAGGTGACCTCATGAGTGAAGCGGCAAATGAGATCTGGGTAATTACCACCTTGCATCATGGGATATAGGGCTGCCTTGAGCTGGTAAAAGTGATTCTCGAGCTTAGCAAGTGCCGAGTGGCTCTGAACCCATCCAGCAAGAATGAAGGCGAGATTGACAACTTAACATTGTTAGATTACTATACAGTCCTGGAAAAGGACTGCCGACGCGAGTTACCTATTTTGTTTATGAGGAGAGTCTGAGCAAAACCCAAGTCCAGTGAAGCATATGGACAAACAGGTCTAAATAAGAAAAGTAAATATACAGCATTAAACTGTTTAAACTAATATGGAAAAATAAATATCTGGTGATAAGCCATTAGGTAAACTTTACATAACATTGAGGGCAAAAGTATAACGTACAATGTCTAACAAAGTGTACACGGCAATAAAATGAGGGTGACTGTACCATTTATGTACAGAGGAGTCAGGTTACTATACAACATTCTTGTATATGCAGATCTTTGTAGACGTTAAGACAGTTAAGCTCAAGGTGACCAACGGCCCTAGTTTTTCCAGGACAGTCCCAGTTTGGAAGTCTCTTTCCCAAAAACCCAAACATTGTCTTTGGGACACAGAAATGTCCTAGTTTAGACAGCTCAGTCTGAATGGTGACTTGGCTTCCCAGGGTGGCCAGTCCCCCTGCTTTCTCATCCTAATCAGCTCTGGGGACTTTGCGATTTTTTGGGGATGCCATTGGGTAAGGGGTAAGGTCGGATGCCTTTGCCCTGGAAGGAGCCATTCAGGCCTTGCTGCCATCAGACAGTCACTCCCTCAAGGACTTCCATCGTGGGGGGTTCTGCTTGACCCCACTCACCCAGGCAGGAGCTCTCCAGGCCCTACACCCATCTGCCTGGTGCTCCTGTACTGACTTCTGTCAGGGCCAAACTCTACAGTCCTCTCCTTCGACCTGGCCAAGAAACCTTCCCCGGCTGTGGCCCTCCCATGTCAGAGGACTCCACTGCCTGCATGTCTCCTGCAGGCTGCCAAATTGTGCCAGATCACTCATGCCCTCGAACCCTCTCTGGGGAGCTTAACTCTAACCCCGTCCACTCTTCTGGTACTGCCCTCGGCCATTGAGGGACAGATCGGCTCTCATGGTGGCTTCAGAGTCCCCCTGCTTTCCCATCCAGAGCAACTCTGGGGACTTTGAGATTTTTCAAGGATGCTGTCGGTTATGGGGTGAAATTGGATGCCTTTACCCTGGCAGGAGCTCTCCAGGCCCCTCTCCCATCCACCCTGGTGCTTCCTCAAGAACTTTCATCATGGGGAGCTCTGCCTGACCCCACTCACCCAGGCAGGAGCTCTCCAGGCCCCACCACTATCCACCAGTTGCTCCCTTAAGGACTTCCATCATGGGTGGCTTTGCCTGACCCTGCTCACCCAGGCAGGAGCTCTCCAGGCCCCACTGCTGTCTTCCCTAGCGCTCCCTTAAGGACTTCTGTTGTGGGAAGCTTTGCCTGACCCCATTCACCCCAGGCAGGAGCTGGCCCAGCCCTGACACTATCTGCCTCTCTACCCCTTCCAGACTTCTGTCCCAGATGGGGTATGGTCCGTACTCCCTCACACAGGCAAGAGCTGTCCTGTACAAATCACTTTCCACCTCTCTCTCCCTTCCAGACTTCCATCGGGACTGACCCCCTCTGGGGTTCCACTTCTACCCAAGAGAGAGAGCTCTTTTCCAGGGTTAAATATCTCCTAACTGCTGCCAAATCATGCAGTGTCATGTGTGCTCATGGAGCCTGTCAGGGGATCTTCCCAGCCTCATGGAACTCTGCTGGGCCATGAAGCCTCAGACAGTCCCTCAGCCAGACTTCTGTGACACTGGTTCTCCACTTTGCTTTGCACATATGGCTTTCAAATTCGCAAGGCAGATGGCCCTGGGTCCCTCCATCTCTGCACTTTTTGCAGAACACCTCAGTCTCTGACCCCCGCAGTGCCAGGTGCCAATGAATGTGCATCGCTTCAAGCCTCCTGGCATGTGGCCTCTTGCCTCTTAAGTAGTGTTATTTACAGAGTGACATCCCCACAGTGCTCGGTGAAGGACGGGAGGCCAACCTGCCTACCCCGGTGCAAGATGACATGGCTGCCCTATCTCCACTCCCATGGTGGCTGGGAGAATGGGATTGCAGACCTGGCTTCCCGGGGCAACCCTCAAGTGTCCCAGTTTAGGTCCTGTAGCAAAATGGTCACCTTGGTTAAGCTACACATGTGCAATTGGTAGGGGGAAACTAAGATGAAGTAGAGATTAATAAATGTAACAACCAGATATGGGGAAGGAAACAGCAGAGGGTTACGTTAAACAACGGAAATGATATGAATGCAGGAAATGAAAACAAACAGACTGAAGCTCATGCAAGGGAAGATCTGGCAGTTTGTAAGTTTCATTACAAACAAGTTAAGTTAACAGATTGGCAATTTGGATGTAAGTGTAAGGTATCACAGTTTACAGGATGTAAATATTAAAGGATATTTAACAGTCTGTGACATAGCAACTATTTTCAATTAATTTTGAGAAAAAAGCACTGTAAGGTAATAGCAAGTAATGTATTATTCATATTTATCCCAAAATTACATTTGTATTTCATTTAAGTTAGAATTTAGTGAGCAGTTTGATTTGATGAAAAGTGACCGTACCCCCCATACAAACAAGAAACCACCACAGCATAACAATGAGAAAGAAAATAAATAAATAATATACGTACACAATACTACCATCTTTTGGCCATCTATAAAACAAAAAGACAACTAAAATACAGCTGTAAAGAACAAAATTATTAAGAATCTCACACTGACAGACACCATCCTCACATAATCTCTTAAAACAATTTCATTAAGCAGCTTCACTTACACAATACCTAATCTAAGGAGCTCATCCACCTCTCCTTACCTTTAGTCTTATCCTTTAGCTACTCTGACAGATGAAAAGCCCTGTCCTACTCAGTTCTACAGATTCCTGAATGCTGATCTCTGTTTAGCCTTCTGTGATATGAATGACCCAGCATTCGTTGAACTCCTTCACCTAAACAGCACCACTGGTAAACCAATACCTGCTCTAGAGACCTAAACCTATACTATCACAATATCACCAATAAACAGCACGTGTACCTAAACCAACATATCCTCCATTTCTAGTACAGTCTGTTCTTACATATCAAGCAGAATATTTCACCAGCAACTTTTATAACTAGTCTTGAGGACTGGATGAGTGATTGCAAATTTTACAGAAACAAAACAAAATACCAACAGATAGAAACGCTTAATTTATTTCATACAAAACACTGCAAATTTTACCCTGGGATACATAGAGAAAATTTACTTATGGGGGACATTGTTCATTTTACTCCAGTATTGGGTGATGTAGCTGAGCTTCTCAACAAGTAACCCTGACCATAAACTTAAGAATCTGTGAAGGTGGCAGGGAAATTTGCACTGTAACAGCTATTATTTTAAGTTCCTACTCAGTTGTACTATGCTCTTCATACAAATCATTTTTGCAGTAGTAATGATTACTGGGATGATTCCCAGGACTCAAACGGAATGGGAGATGGATGAACTGCTTGATGGGGGCTAAAAAAGCCCCAGCAAAATGGCTGTAGCAAACCCAGTCCTTGCCCCAAACTCAATGTTTAGCCTGTAGTGCTTGGAAAAGGCAAGACAGCCTCCAGAATGGCCTGTACACTCACTGTCTTATAACTGCGGCTGCTGTTGCTCCAGTGCTATGGAATTTCACATGCCTTTCTGATACTCTTTCAGTCATGGTGTGTATGACAAAAAGGATACAATGAGCCAGCCATTTAGAAACTGTATGTTTAGATACTGGCTTTCCCTCTTTCTTATCAGCAAAGGACATAAAACATTTATTTGAAGTCTTGATGTTCATGGTTTTGTCTAAATAACATTTCAGTTGCCTATGGTCATTCAAGGAGTGCAGAATTCTCTCACAATTGTTTTGCAGCTTAGAAAAAAAAGACAAGCAGCTGTACAGCTTAAGGGAAAACTCAGTTACTATTTTATTTTATTTTTTACATTTGTTAACCGGGCTAGTCCAACTGGATACATGTCCATTTTCAGTGGAGGCCCGAGGAGAAAAGCTCCACTAACTACTACTTAACAAGCTAAGAATATACAAGTTATACAAAAAACATTTTCATAAACTTCCTACTGGCAATCTAAGTATCTGAGTACAATGTGAGTCATTAGCAAGAGTCTATAATAGATGCTTTACTGGGTTATGAAAGTTTTACTATAGACATAAGTATCAAAATCTATAATTTTATATAACTAATGAGCTATAGCCAGAAGCATTTTTTAAAGGGGAAAGTGAAGTGTGCTAGAGTAATGGAGAAGAGGAAAGGAAGATCAGGTGAGAGGAAAGGAGGGAAAGAAAGCTAGAGAGCAAGGTTACCCAGGGTTATTGCAAGAGCAAAGCCAGTGGTTAGTTAGGAAGAGTTTTAGATTGTTTTTAAATAGTAAAATAGAAGTCATGGATGTAAGGTCTGGTGGACCATTGGAGTAAAGATGAGCTGGTCCTTAGGCTGACCCTGTTCAGCATGTTATATATAAACTGATGCCTAAAGGGCAGTAGGGATAGATCATCCAAGCTGTGAGATGTGGAGTCTTGGGGGGGATGTATCAGGACCCCATTTTCTTGCATGTGAATACCCAGTTACATAAGCAATATTAGAGGGTTCACCCTGTACATCTGTATGAGAAGGGAGGAGCAATGCTTCCTGGGCTAAAAAGGTGAAGTAACAGCACCTCTGGCCCTTCTCATTTACTTTCTGCAACACTACAGAGAGAAGAGAGACTGCAGAAAATGCATATAGAAACTGACCTGTCCATCTGAATGAGATGGAATCTACTGCCCAAAAGATCGTTTTGTGTTGCTCTTGAGCAGAATCTTCTTAACTGCTTGTTACTCAAAAAAGCAAACAGTTCTGTCTCTGGGACACCCCACATGTAAACTATCTGAAAGAATTCATCTCTGTGCAACATCCAATCATGCTGGGATGCACTGCAAATCGCCTTTATAGTCATTTGATTTTGAAACGCTATTTTGCAAGCAGTCGTGGCCAGCCTGCTAGCCAGTCGGACTGAGACCCTATTGCTTACTTGTTTATATACCATATCACAGTTGTTGCCACTTGCAAAATATCTTTTTCCCTAAATAGGTTTGAAAACCTTGAGTGCCAGGATCAAAGACATAATTTATTTTACACTATGCTTTTTCTTCTCTTAAGAACACTCCCGGTTGCCCTGGACCTTGAAGCCATTTGACTGGACTCCCCAAGCCAAGTCTGAGGCACACAGGGCTCCTGTTTGAAAGGTACTCCTTAGTTTTATCTGACTTAACTGGACCACCATTCGAACTTCTGCTTGATGCAAAGCACCATTCGAATCATCTCTTCCATGGACTGACAATGCTGATGCAGGTATTTTTGAGATACAACAGCAGCTTCCTCATATGCATCCCCACAAGGGCACCATCAAAATAGTAGAGGTCATGAACCCCCCCAGCCTTTCCTTGGAAATGGTTTTATGGCTTCCAGATGCTATAACACATTTTAGCAAAGCTCTGTCTGTGTGTATGGTAACACATACGTGCAAGATTCTGATTCAGTTTCTGGTAATGGGGGTAGTACGAGAACCAGAAGTCAGAAGACCAGATGTGTGTGATGTAATTTTGTAACCCATCACTGAAGTGATGTTTTAATACTAGATAAGACTGAAGTCTTAGTGCAGTCTGTTTTAGAAACCTGACAAAGAAGGATAACTCACTTACTTTATTTTGTCTTGCTCTAGTAAGTGACCAGGAAATAGGAATTCTTTAGATCAGTCAGGAAAATATAGTGAGATTAGTTAAGTACTGTTTTTCTGTATCTGTATGAATCTATTTATCTGTGTTATTTTAATATTTCATGTGATTGAAACTCTGGTGTTTATTGTAAATAGATATTCCATATTTTCATTTTTTTATTATTTATTATTAAATATATTTAAACTTTTCACTGTTGATATTTTAGAGAATATTTTAAACTTTGAGAGTACTTATATGTAATTGGTGACTCTGTGTTCACTCCTGAAAGCCTTACTGCTTTGGTCAAACACTGTAATTTGTATTAATATTAATTTCATTCAATATAATTGGGTACCCTTGTAAGAGCCTTAGAGTAGCTGGCTTTGGAGTGCCTGGTGGCAGTGTAACTACCTTATAGTCTGGGCAGAAGGGGGCATAGCTAGTTAATCTGTGCCAGCGTTTCCCAAGTGTGTGTGTGTGCGCGTATGTGTGAAAATCAAATCTCAAAGAGTGTATGTATGTCAGCTGCTGGAGCAGGGACAAAAAGCACTGGTTTCACACAAGGGTGCTGAAGGACTTGGCTGAGGACTCAACTCTACAGCTGTGGCAGTGGAGAGTCGTACTGGGGGCCTGGAGGGGGGGGGAGACAGGGAGAAAGAAACTAACCCCTGGACTGTGTGTGTTCCCTGTGTGCTCTTAAGGGAAACTGCGCTTGATGGAGACAGCTGCATCTGGAAATATTGTGTGTATCCATTTTTGCTCCAAGCGAACATCCCTCTCCAGTGTCAGTGATGAGGATTCAGGCTCTTTAATTACCAGCCCAGAGGGGAGGACGTCACAGAGGCATATATAATATTGCATGATAACTATAAGAATCATCCAGAGGAGGTTAGAAAGGAATGGGAAGAGAGACTGCATAATCAATTCACAAAGAAACAATGGGGGGATAAATGTACGTCTCCTAAATATGCAATAAAGTCTGGAAGATTTGGGATCTTCGCTTGGAAGTGTTTACTCAGGTATTTTTATTCCTCATGTAGACTCCAAATAATTTTTTTTCAGGTAGACATTAAATGTTAGAGGTGTGATGGGAAAGAAAGAAGGAATTGGGAACATATTTTCTGGAAGTGTAATGAGTTGGCAGACTTTCCCAGAGATTCCCTGCAGACTACCCTGTCAGCGATATTGGATGAGCAAATTGGTGTAACTAAGGAAATTAGTTTTTGAGCCAGGATACAGAATTGGAATTGCCTAGACATAGTAAGGCTTTGCTGATTGTATCTCTGGTGGCTGCCAAAAAAGCAGTTACTAGAAAATGGAAATCAGATAAAGTCTAAACCAACTATACTACAAACAGTGAATTATAGTAAAAGAGAGAAACCAACTGGAACTGGGATCTTTAGCAAAAGGTGTGAGCAAATTACATAGAAAAAGGTTTTTGCAGTGTTACATAGGGGAAGGTGTCTGATCATTACAGTAGTGAGTATGTCTGGTCAGCAAAAAGTTTATCTGTGCATGGAAGAGGTAGAAACCTCAGAAGGGCAAGCTGTGTATTTTGATTTTGATCTCAGCACAGTATCCTAAATTGCACCATCTGACAGGGTTTTACTCAACATGATTAGATGGAGATCATTCTTTTCAAGACCATTGGAATAAGTTGCTTCCTATAGCCCACATTTTGATTCCTTCAGCCTCCATTTGCTTACTGTATGAACGTGAGAAAGTCACTTAACCAGAAACCAGATTGCACTCTGAGGTCACCTCCGAAAAGGGACATCTATTTCTAGTGGGTTTAACTGGTTAATAATTAAAAAAAATAATAATAAAGAAGAAGAGGGTAAAGGCCTTCTCCCACCCTGTTATGTTATTGGGTAGGTCATCTCCAGTACTGGACTCTTAAAGAAGCAAAGGGAGCATAAGTAGAAGAAAGCAGGGGACAATATGATTGTGAACCCCAATGGTTTATTTTAACTCAGTTATGTACAGTCTAGTGACACCGATTTTTATGTCCAGGACTACGAGCCTGAGTTATCTAAGGTCTCTGGTGATCCTCCCGGATAGGATGCCAAGCTTTCAAACCAAGGTACATCCTCCTGAAACCAAGGGCATTTGCATTGAGGTAGGTCTGGACACATTTATACAGACACCCACATCTGATACCCAGTTTACAGTAATCTAAGCAGAAGATAGTACTCCATTTGTGCATATTAGGGAAAACATCCACTGAAAAAGATGGGGGCCTGGACCACTAAAGCCCCAGGTCCCCACCAGAAGGTGACCCCAGCCAAGATGGGTCAGAAGTCCAAACACAGGACATCTGCCAGTCTGAGTTCCCTGATGATGATCACACCAAAAACAGTTGAAAAAACCAAAGAAAACCAAGTAAGAGGCCCCTTGTCAGCAAAACAGCAGCTCCACAAATAAGTCCTTAACGCAATTTATTTAACAGGAAAAATAAAGCGTTTTCGCCACAGTTATATGCAGCTTCATCAGAGGTAAAATAGTATACCAGTAAAGGACACTACATAAATATCCTAAAACAGGAAATGACATTTTCCAATTTCCTGGAATCCGACATTGTTGCATATTATATTCAAATTCAATAGCGCCTCCGCGCTCCTATACTGCAACAGGTTTTAAATATTATGCAGAAGACCAGCTCACATAGTAAAAACAAAGTAAAAATAAACTTGAAAAATAAAAATATACTTACATTATATATATAAAATGCTACACTTAACATCCAATGTTTCAAACTAAGAGGTTTGTTTTTTAAAAGTATATGTTTACAAAATAGCCATAGCTTAAAAAATCGCCTATCCTCAAGTATATAAAACTTATCAAACTATGATGGTATTCATATTGTGAATCAGTACTGATTACTGGTATTACAACCAAATGTTATGTGTATAATACAAGAACACATTTTTGCCATGGGGCCCATCCTGAACATATACATATATTTAACAAGTATAAGTACCCATAACAAGTACATTTCTCACAAATTAGTTTATCTAAGGTAACTTCTTAGTTTCAATACCGGTGTAATATTGCAGTTGCTATTAAGTCCAGGATGTCTGAATGCATCCAGACGCAACTGCCATTCTAGTTCTCGATTCTCCAATATCAGTGAAAATGGGCCACCCCTAGTCTTCAATGGTACGTGGTCAATAGCCATGAAGTGAAAACCATGGCCTGGATTTAATTCAATGTGTTTTGCCAAAGCGTTGTCACTCTTGCCATTCCTAATGGCATACAGATGTTCATACATTCGGTCTCGGACCCTACGGTCCGTCTTTCCGATGTAAAACGCTTGGCAACAATCGCACATGGCTATGTATATAATGGATTTGCTCTCACAGTTTAATGGGAAGCGAATAAGATATTTTTTGTCCCTTACCATAAATGTTTCACCTATTTTAACACAATTGCAAAACTTACAAAAACCACATTGTTGCATCCCTCTCTTTTTGTTAAATGTGTATTGTGCTGTATCCCTTTGTAACATTTCCTTAAGGTTGTTAGATCTCCTAAAAATAATCTTAGGTGTACTGCCTAACTTTTCAGCCAAATAGGAATTAGAGTTTATGAAGTGCCAGTTCTTGCGTATTATAGCTGAAATTCCTTTGGAGTTTCTACTGAAAGTGGTAATGAAACTTAAAGCATAGTCACATTCCTTTGCTGTAAACGTGATCACATCACCCTCCTCATTACTCAAATTCAACCCAACAAGGTTTGTCTCAGTATAATCGTCGACCTGAGTAAGGACTGTTTGTACTAATAAAGGTTTATAAAAACCATTAAGTCTTTTATTAGTGACTTCCTCCATCAGGTCAAGTAGCATTTGGTCAGGGTACCCTCTGTTCTTAAACATTTCCCTCAATAGTTCACATTCTATAGTGAAATCAGTCATAGTACTGCACATTCTCCCTGCCCTCACCAGTTGTCCTTTTACAATCGACCGTTTCTGTTTATACGGATGGAAACTGGTAAAGTGCAGGAAAGAATTGCAGTACGTAGATTTTCTGAACACTGTTGATGTCAGAATGCCACTCCTAAGGTCCTTAACCAACTTAACATCGAGGTAGTCTATCTCATTCTCTGAGAAATTGAATGTAAATTTCAAAACTCCGTGGTTGTGTTTAAAGTTTCCACAAACCTTATAGCATGGGTTTCCAAACCCTTAAACAATATAAAGATATCGTCAAGGAATCTGGTATAGTACACAACAGGTTCCATTAAACCTGGGATTTTCCTTAATATATTAGCCTCCCAGTAACCCATTACATAGTTGGCCACACTGGCCCCACAAGGAGCCCATTGCTACTCCTCGTTTTTGGAGAAAGAATTCTCCATTAAAAATAAAGTAGTTTGACGTTAGGACTATGTCAAGTAATTCCGTTACTAAATCAACTTCCAGTCTAGAGGCCCCAAATTCCTGAAGCAACAGACCTATCCACTCTACCGCCTCCTGGTGCGGTATAGAAGTGTACAGGTCTACCACGTCAATGGTTAAAAAGTTGTTCTCACAGTTGTGTGGAATGGCACTAATGTTCTCAAGGAAGGTCCACGAGTCTTTGCAAATGCTAGGTATGGCTGTCATATACTTATCTAGTATATTAGTAATAAGTTTTGAACAGGGGTATGTGATGGATGACCTTCCGTCTATCAAGGCCCTCATAGGGGGATTTTTGATGTCCTTATGAATCTTGGGGATTCCAAACATGATAGGTACTTTAGGTAAGTTTATATCTATGTAATTATACAAGTCACTGTCAATTTTTCCTAATAGGAACAAGTCCCTAAAATATCCCCTGATTCTGTGATATTGTCCATTCACTTCACTCATGGATGATTTTGTATAAGCGTTAGTATTCAATACTTCGGTCATCTTCTCATTATAAGTGATGTTGTCTAATATCACAAGCCCTCCACCTTTATCAGGTTTAATGAGGCGCACAGGTAGACGACAAAGGTCATCTAACAATGTAACTTGTTCCCTGGTGATATTAAAATCACCCGTTTTCATTGTTACTATTGTTACCAGCCAGAAACCTAAAATCCACCTCACATGTGCTCTCAAATAGTTGCAACACTGTGTGTAACGGTGGGTTGAAAACACTGGCTAGTTTCAATGCCGGTAGATTACCATCACTACCTCCTACAACAGCATTATTTATATCATGTTGTTGATTAAACAGTAATTTTAAATTCAGTTTCCTCACAAAACATTTCAACTCTATAATTTCTCTAGAAACGCTCCCTGATCTACTTGGGACAAAAGAGTTACCAAATGCTAGTAGTTCAATTAGTTGTTCATCTAGAATAATGTCCGAAAAATTATAGATCTTGAAATCCCCCTTCCTATTAGTTAAAATAATAGGTCTTTCATTAACTATAGGTGCATCTGGTATATTAGGTGACAGGGGTTCAATAGAGCCCAAATCATCTACTAGTTGGGCCGGTTCTTCTTCCTGTTCATGTAGGGTCTGCTGTTGCGTTGCCCTAAAAAATTACTGCCATTACTAGAATTAGCTGTTCTGTTGTTGGAATTTGAATTATACTGGTTACCACTAGGTTCTCCATTATTCCTAGCAAAACTTTTTATTCTATTACTACGTCTGGGTCCAGTGCTAACCTGGCCCTCTGTGCCCTCCTCAATTATATCGAGACCATAGTTGTCATCCACCACTTCAGAAACCTGGGTGTTGTTTTTATGGTTTGACATGATGGAGTTGGGCACCTGCAGTTTGGGATATGCACTATTATTGAGGTAGGCTGCCCTATCTCTTAACAGTTTTTTATTTTTATTAGCTTTCAACTTTAATAACAAAGTGTCAATGCTGGTCAATATCCGCCCATAGTCAAACCTATATCTGGTAAAGTCCAAGTCAGTTTTGATATCATTGTCCAGACTGCTGATCTCCTCCATTAATGAGTCAATTTTTAAGGCGTAGTGCTTAATTATAAGCTCAAGGAGTTGGGCGCCTTGTTGTTGAAAAAGTGCCTCCAAGTCTGTATAAAAGGCCCGCTCAGCTAAGAGACCTGAAGGTGCAAAACTATTCCGCAGCCCCTTTGGTATTAAATTCTCTGTAATACATTGCCTAAAATAGGCCGATTCCAGTTGTAATTTTTTTAATTTAAGCAGTTTTTCATCAAATAATTTTAATTTATCTGCTAGACACTCGTTTTTCACATTCGATTCAATATTACTATTTTGCATACCTTGCTGTCCAAAAGAAATGTGTGCTGTGTCTAGTAGCCAATCATTTAAGTTCGGTAAACCGGAATTTGCACCATCTACTCTATTATTTGGAGGAACTGTTGTAATTGCCTCCCGTGAATTAGAGTTGACTTCCGTACCAACTGGAACTGGGATCTTTAGCAAAAGGTGTGAGCAAATTACATAGAAAAAGGTTTTTGCAGTGTTACATAGGGGAAGGTGTCTGATCATTACAGTAGTGAGTATGTCTGGTCAGCAAAAAGTTTATCTGTGCATGGAAGAGGTAGAAACCTCAGAAGGGCAAGCTGTGTATTTTGATTTTGATCTCAGCACAGTATCCTAAATTGCACCATCTGACAGGGTTTTACTCAACATGATTAGATGGAGATCATTCTTTTCAAGACCATTGGAATAAGTTGCTTCCTATAGCCCACATTTTGATTCCTTCAGCCTCCATTTGCTTACTGTATGAACGTGAGAAAGTCACTTAACCAGAAACCAGATTGCACTCTGAGGTCACCTCCGAAAAGGGACATCTATTTCTAGTGGGTTTAACTGGTTAATAATTAAAAATAATAATAAAGAAGAAGAGGGTAAAGGCCTTCTCCCACCCTGTTATGTTATTGGGTAGGTCATCTCCAGTACTGGACTCTTAAAGAAGCAAAGGGAGCATAAGTAGAAGAAAGCAGGGGACAATATGATTGTGAACCCCAATGGTTTATTTTAACTCAGTTATGTACAGTCTAGTGACACCGATTTTTATGTCCAGGACTACGAGCCTGAGTTATCTAAGGTCTCTGGTGATCCTCCCGGATAGGATGCCAAGCTTTCAAACCAAGGTACATCCTCCTGAAACCAAGGGCATTTGCACTGAGGTAGGTCTGGACACATTTATACAGACACCCACATCTGATACCCAGTTTACAGTAATCTAAGCAGAAGATAGTACTCCATTTGTGCATATTAGGGAAAACATCCACTGAAAAAGATGGGGGCCTGGACCACTAAAGCCCCAGGTCCCCACCAGAAGGTGACCCCAGCCAAGATGGGTCAGAAGTCCAAACACAGGACATCTGCCAGTCTGAGTTCCCTGATGATGATCACACCAAAAATAGTTGAAAAAACCAAAGAAAACCAAGTAAGAGGCCCCTTGTCAGCAAAACAGCAGCTCCACAAATAAGTCCTTAACGCAATTTATTTAACAGGAAAATAAAGCGTTTTTCGCCACAGTTATATGCAGCTTCATCAGAGGTAAAATAGTATACCAGTAAAGGACACTACATAAATATCCTAAAACAGGAAATGACATTTTCCAATTTCCTGGAATCCGACATTGTTGCATATTATATTCAAATTCAATAGCGCCTCCGCGCTCCTATACTGCAACAGGTTTTAAATATTATGCAGAAGACCAGCTCACATAGTAAAAACAAAGTAAAAATAAACTTGAAAAATAAAAATATACTTACATTATATATATAAAATGCTACACTTAACATCCAATGTTTCAAACTAAGAGGTTTGTTTTTTAAAAGTATATGTTTACAAAATAGCCATAGCTTAAAAAACGCCTATCCACAAGTATATAAAACTTATCAAACTATGATGGTATTCATATTGTGAATCAGTACTGATTACTGGTATTACAACCAAATGTTATGTGTATAATACAAGAACACATTTTTGCCATGGGGCCCATCCTGAACATATACATATATTTAACAAGTATAAGTACCCATAACAAGTACATTTCTCACAAATTAGTTTATCTAAGGTAACTTCTTAGTTTCAATACCGGTGTAATATTGCAGTTGCTATTAAGTCCAGGATGTCTAAACGCATCCAGACGCAACTGCCATTCTAGTTCTCGATTCTCCAATATCAGTGAAAATGGGCCACCCCTAGTCTTCAATGGTACGTGGTCAATAGCCATGAAGTGAAAACCATGGCCTGGATTTAATTCAATGTGTTTTGCCAAAGCGTTGTCACTCTTGCCATTCCTAATGGCATACAGATGTTCATACATTCGGTCTCGGACCCTACGGTCCGTCTTTCCGATGTAAAACGCTTGGCAACAATCGCACATGGCTATGTATATAATGGATTTGCTCTCACAGTTTAATGGGAAGCGAATAAGATATTTTTTGTCCCTTACCATAAATGTTTCACCTATTTTAACACAATTGCAAAACTTACAAAAACCACATTGTTGCATCCCTCTCTTTTTGTTAAATGTGTATTGTGCTGTATCCCTTTGTAACATTTCCTTAAGGTTGTTAGATCTCCTAAAAATAATCTTAGGTGTACTGCCTAACTTTTCAGCCAAATAGGAATTAGAGTTTATGAAGTGCCAGTTCTTGCGTATTATAGCTGAAATTCCTTTGGAGTTTCTACTGAAAGTGGTAATGAAACTTAAAGCATAGTCACATTCCTTTGCTGTAAACGTGATCACATCACCCTCCTCATTACTCAAATTCAACCCAACAAGGTTTGTCTCAGTATAATCGTCAACCTGAGTGAGGACTGTTTGTACTAATAAAGGTTTATAAAAACCATTAAGTCTTTTATTAGTGACTTCCTCCATCAGGTCAAGTAGCATTTGGTCAGGGTACCCTCTGTTCTTAAACATTTCCCTCAATAGTTCACATTCTATAGTGAAATCAGTCATAGTACTGCACATTCTCCCTGCCCTCACCAGTTGTCCTTTTACAATCGACCGTTTCTGTTTATACGGATGGAAACTGGTAAAGTGCAGGAAAGAATTGCAGTACGTAGATTTTCTGAACACTGTTGATGTCAGAATGCCACTCCTAAGGTCCTTAACCAACTTAACATCGAGGTAGTCTATCTCATTCTCTGAGAAATTGAATGTAAATTTCAAAAACTCCGTGGTTGTGTTTAAAGTTTCCACAAACCTTATAGCATGGGTTTCCAAACCCTTAAACAATATAAAGATATCGTCAAGGAATCTGGTATAGTACACAACAGGTTCCATTAAACCTGGGATTTTCCTTAATATATTAGCCTCCCAGTAACCCATTACATAGTTGGCCACACTGGCCCCACAAGGGGAGCCCATTGCTACTCCTCGTTTTTGGAGAAAGAATTCTCCATTAAAAATAAAGTAGTTTGACGTTAGGACTATGTCAAGTAATTCCGTTACTAAATCAACTTCCAGTCTAGAGGCCCCAAATTCCTGAAGCAACAGACCTATCCACTCTACCGCCTCCTGGTGCGGTATAGAAGTGTACAGGTCTACCACGTCAATGGTTAAAAAGTTGTTCTCACAGTTGTGTGGAATGGCACTAATGTTCTCAAGGAAGGTCCACGAGTCTTTGCAAATGCTAGGTATGGCTGTCATATACTTATCTAGTATATTAGTAATAAGTTTTGAACAGGGGTATGTGATGGATGACCTTCCGTCTATCAAGGCCCTCATAGGATTTTGATGTCCTTATGAATCTTGGGGATTCCAAACATGATAGGTACTTTAGGTAAGTTTATATCTATGTAATTATACAAGTCACTGTCAATTTTTCCTAATAGGAACAAGTCCCTAAAATATCCCCTGATTCTGTGATATTGTCCATTCACTTCACTCATGGATGATTTTGTATAAGCGTTAGTATTCAATACTTCGGTCATCTTCTCATTATAAGTGATGTTGTCTAATATCACAAGCCCTCCACCTTTATCAGGTTTAATGAGGCGCACAGGTAGACGACAAAGGTCATCTAACAATGTAACTTGTTCCCTGGTGATATTAAAATCACCCGTTTTCATTGTTACTATTGTTACCAGCCAGAAACCTAAAATCCACCTCACATGTGCTCTCAAATAGTTGCAACACTGTGTGTAACGGTGGGTTGAAAACACTGGCTAGTTTCAATACCGGTAGATTACCATCACTACCTCCTACAACAGCATTATTTATATCATGTTGTTGATTAAACAGTAATTTTAAATTCAGTTTCCTCACAAAACATTTCAACTCTATAATTTCTATAGAAACGCTCCCTGATCTACTTGGGACAAAAGAGTTACCAAATGCTAGTAGTTCAATTAGTTGTTCATCTAGAATAATGTCCGAAAAATTATAGATCTTGAAATCCCCCTTCCTATTAGTTAAAATAATAGGTCTTTCATTAACTATAGGTGCACCTGGTATATTAGGTGACAGGGGTTCAATAGAGCCCAAATCATCTACTAGTTGGGCCGGTTCTTCTTCCTGTTCATGTAGGGTCTGCTGTTGCGTTGCCCTAAAAAATTACTGCCATTACTAGAATTAGCTGTTCTGTTGTTGGAATTTGAATTATACTGGTTACCACTAGGTTCTCCATTATTCCTAGCAAAACTTTTTATTCTATTACTACGTCTGGGTCCAGTGCTAACCTGGCCCTCTGTGCCCTCCTCAATTATATCGTCGAGACCATAGTTGTCATCCACCACTTCAGAAACCTGGGTGTTGTTTTTATGGTTTGACATGATGGAGTTGGGCACCTGCAGTTTGGGATATGCACTATTATTGAGGTAGGCTGCCCTATCTCTTAACAGTTTTTTATTTTTATTAGCTTTCAACTTTAATAACAAAGTGTCAATGCTGGTCAATATCCGCCCATAGTCAAACCTATATCTGGTAAAGTCCAAGTCAGTTTTGATATCATTGTCCAGACTGCTGATCTCCTCCATTAATGAGTCAATTTTTAAGGCGTAGTGCTTAATTATAAGCTCAAGGAGTTGGGCGCCTTGTTGTTGAAAAAGTGCCTCCAAGTCTGTATAAAAGGCCCGCTCAGCTAAGAGACCTGAAGGTGCAAAACTATTCCGCAGCCCCTTTGGTATTAAATTCTCTGTAATACATTGCCTAAAATAGGCCGATTCCAGTTGTAATTTTTTTAATTTAAGCAGTTTTTCATCAAATAATTTTAATTTATCTGCTAGACACTCGTTTTTCACATTCGGTTCAATATTACTGTTTTGCATACCTTGCTGTCCAAAAGAAATGTGTGCTGTGTCTAGTAGCCAATCATTTAAATTCGGTAAACCGGAATTTGCACCATCTACTCTATTATTTGGAGGAACTGTTGTAATTGCCTCCCGTGAATTAGAGTTGACTTCCGTACCAACTGGAACTGGGATCTTTAGCAAAAGGTGTGAGCAAATTACATAGAAAAAGGTTTTTGCAGTGTTACATAGGGAAGGTGTCTGATCATTACAGTAGTGAGTATGTCTGGTCAGCAAAAAGTTTATCTGTGCATGGAAGAGGTAGAAACCTCAGAAGGGCAAGCTGTGTATTTTGATTTTGATCTCAGCACAGTATCCTAAATTGCACTATCTGACAGGGTTTTACTCAACATGATTAGATGGAGATCATTCTTTTCAAGACCATTGGAATAAGTTGCTTCCTATAGCCCACAGTTTGATTCCTTCAGCCTCCATTTGCTTACTGTATGAACGTGAGAAAGTCACTTAACCAGAAACCAGATTGCACTCTGAGGTCACCTCTGAAAAGGGACATCTATTTCTAGTGGGTTTAACTGGTTAATAATTAAAAAAAATAATAATAAAGAAGAAGAGGGTAAAGGCCTTCTCCCACCCTGTTATGTTATTGGGTAGGTCATCTCCAGTACTGGACTCTTAAAGAAGCAAAGGGAGCATAAGTAGAAGAAAGCAGGGGACAATATGATTGTGAACCCCAATGGTTTATTTTAACTCAGTTATGTACAGTCTAGTGACACCGATTTTTATGTCCAGGACTACGAGCCTGAGTTATCTAAGGTCTCTGGTGATCCTCCCGGATAGGATGCCAAGCTTTCAAACCAAGGTACATCCTCCTGAAACCAAGGGCATTTGCATTGAGGTAGGTCTGGACACATTTATACAGACACCCACATCTGATACCCAGTTTACAGTAATCTAAGCAGAAGATAGTACTCCATTTGTGCATATTAGGGAAAACATCCACTGAAAAAGATGGGGGCCTGGACCACTAAAGCCCCAGGTCCCCACCAGAAGGTGACCCCAGCCAAGATGGGTCAGAAGTCCAAACACAGGACATCTGCCAGTCTGAGTTCCCTGATGATGATGCCCAGGCCTCACATATCTGAAACGCCAGAACAATTCCCTATTGCCACACCAGGCTCTAATCTTCTCTTATTAGAAAGACAATGTCTTCCTCTAAAAGGGATTCTGACTTGTCAGATGCCTTCTCCCTTAGGATATGACACATGCACTGAAGACATTGTATCCTCTCTCTCCCCCACAGAGGACATCTCATTTGAGGATACAATTTGTAAAATGGACCATTTCGAATGAGATGGAAAAGAAGTATTTGATACCTAGAAGTGCTCATTCAACCTTCTGTTCTTGGATACCCCCAATCTATGGCTATTCCTTCATTTGTAGTAGCTTTAGTGGATATTTTCTGTGCTACCTCTACAAAACTAGATACTTAGCCCTCTGCTGCAGGGAAGCCTGATGCGTTCTACAGGGTTCAGAAGTCCCTTATGTTTTTATACAGTAATCCTACAGCTGATCCAGAAGTGGTGTCTCCGTATCCAGAAAAAGGATCAAAATTGTCTTCGGCTCTCAACACTTCCTAATGACCAGCAAATAATTGAGGACCCCCTTTGGGAAACCGGTATATATGGCTGACACCCTGGCCTTCATGTCCCAACTGACATGGATGTGCTGTTTGGGGCCTCTAGAACAGAGGTACTTAAAAAGATGAAGGAAGGGGAAATTGCTTTTCATCCCACCATACCTAGGTATGACTGAAGCTTACCAAGACTCGGTCTTAATGTTGCAGGCAAAGTATGCATAGGGGGAAGGTACCATTTCGAAAAGAAGTGGCAGGGTGATGAGAAGGCCGACGTTTTTGAGCCCTCATAGTCACACCCTACAAAAGGAGAAACTACAACTATCAAGAGCTTCCTCTCTCTTACCCTTGCACCCAACCCACTCCACCCTATCTAACCGCTGTCCAGCTCCTCAGTACAGAATGAAATTTAACCCAGCTTAAAGAAAGATGATAAAATATCACAGAGGAGAAATGGGTCTTGCAAATAATCTCTCAGGAATACAAAATACATTTTTAGCCATTACCAAAGATGTCACATTCCTTCAGAACTATGAGACCAAATAAATCGTGTGCTTCAACTCCTACAGGATCTTCTTCAGCAAAGTTTAATAGAGCCAGTACCATGGCAGCAACAAATCAGAGAATTATACTGAAGGCTCTTCTCCCTAGTGCCCAGAAAAGAGTGCGTTCTTAGAGACCTAACTTGGACTTTTTTTTTAACACACCTTTATTGAATTATCACTTGTGACAGAGGCAAACTTACATTTATACAAATGTAACTAAATTGTGTCAACAAATTAATATTTACAAGCATTACGCTTCACATATATTGCTATATATCATACAAAGTAAGCAACATTACAAAAATGATTTAGTTTCTGCCCCTTTTTATTTGTAAACATGAAACAGCTTTATTAAGCCATCACTTATGACATAATCAATTACATATTGATACAAATGAAAACAAACCACACCAACACAATCCTAGTAGCAAGCATTTTACATCACGAACCATACTGACACACTCCCAGTTGCAAACATTATACATCAGTTATAATCTATGCAATAATTTTCAGTCAAACATTACATAGCTCACTTAAGTCCTGCCTTCTTTTAAACCTAATTCACCCCGTATGCATTGCTCCCACAATTCCTATTTTTCCTATGTAGTTTGCTCCTACCCTTTTCTAAAGATCTCAGTTCCAGTTGCTTTATCTCTGTTACTATATTCACTACTTCTAATATAGTTGGTTTAGATTGTTATTTCCTTTTTCTAGTAATTGCTTTTTTGACAGCCACAATCGTTAGACACAGCAAGGCTTTACCATGTCCTAAGGAATTCCGATTCTGTATCATAGTTCGGAACAATCATCTCCCTCATCATACCAATCTGCCCAACCAACTCTGACAGTGCATCCCGCAGGGAATCAAAGTTCACCAACCCATCACACTCCCAGAAAGTATGTTCCCAAGTACCTCTTTCTTCCCCGTCACACCTCCAACATTTGCTGCCTACCCTGAGGAAAAATTCTCTGGAGTCTACTTGGGGTATAAAAATGTCTATATAAACATTTCCAAGCAAAAATCCTACATCTTCTAGATTTTGTTGCATATTTGGGAGACATACATATATTCTCCCATCATTTCTTAGTGAATTGCTTATCCAGTCTCTCTTCCCTATCCTTTCTTACCTCCTCTGACTGATTATTATCGTTATCATGCAATATTTTATATGCTCGACTAGTTATTCCTTTAACAGCAGCTTCTGTTCTACATTGTACTACAAACACTACCAGTGCTGATCTTTTGTTTAGGATCTTCCCATTTCTTTCTCTTTGCCTATACTCTGATATCAATTCTTGATAGGGAAGGCAATCTTTAGCCTGCAGTCCAAATAAATTCTTGGCCACTTCCCATTCTATTACCTTTCCCTCTCTAATTATTTTCTCTCAATACCTTGGTTCTTTTGCCAGTTTTTCTCCAATAAATTCCAGCCACCTCTTGCCTACTGTCTGCGTCCATAACTGCAGGCATCCCTATCAGCAAAATCTCCTTTCTCCATTCCTCTATTGGCTTAGTTCTTAGAATACTTGGTTCTTTTTTTTTTTTTTTTACTTTCTCCAAGACTTTTGGGTTTCTAATACCATGACAGGAAGGGACCTCATTCTGAAGTCAAAGTACGATTAAAGTTCATTAAATTAGTATTATTTCAATCTTTAATGTCAGACAGAAGTGCTCTTCGCAGCACCTGCAATGTGTCCAGTAATGACTCCTTCTGCAATTCATATGGGGTTACGTGTATTGGTAACGTATCTAAATACCATTGCTCCTATTACTATTGGAACTGTCTGGGTATCTTTCTTCCACATTGCTCTCGTTTCTGCCTGCAAATCCTGATATTTTATGACTTTCTGTCTCTCTGTACACAGGACACTGTAGTCACTCGGTGTGGCAATTTCAATGATCAATGCTACTTTTGTCTTCTTTTCATGGACCACTATATCCGTTCTTCTAGCATCTATCTTTTAAACTGTTGGTAATGGGTGATCCTGTGTGATGTAGACTTCAGCATTTTCTATGATGCTTAGTGGCTCATGTTTCCAGTGATTTTCAGCCACTTCAATACCATAATGTTTGCACAATCCCCAGTGTAACAGTCTTGCCACATTATGCCTTTCAGTATACAGTCCTTCTGCCATTAGTATGTCACAACCAGCAATGAGGAGTGCAACTGTTTCCAATTCTGTTTTACAAAACCTACATTTGTCTGTTTCTCCCACATGTTCAATGGACTATGTAAACCGTGTATGTAGACCACTATCTTGGGCCACCAACATTAACCTTTAATTTCTTGGTTTGAATTTGCATCTCCTTAATCATTCCTGCGTTCGATCCTGATCAACATGATGTTCTTCCAGAAGTTTTTTATACTTGTAACTAGATTTATGCATTTTCCACATGTCTTGCCTTTTCAGCTGGGTCCTTCACCTTAAATTCTTTCTTTTGTTTTTTGGCACATTCAGTTGCTACCTGATTTTTATCTACTTCTACTTTGATTTCCATTCCTGCGTGATGCCGACATGCTTCTGCTAGACTAAACATCTTAGATTTATTCTCCTCATGTTTAACATTTTCACTACATTTGGGTCTTGTGAGGTCAGCAGATATGTGTGCAGTTCCGTGGCAGGAGATCAATACATGTAATCAATTTCAAGGAAGCCCACCCAGCCTTCAGAAAGGGGAATATATAATCTTGGCATGCAATGCTTTTTATAAATCATTCAGTGAGCATAAAGCATCCTTCATATTTTCATATCTAATCTATCCAACACATTTTGGGGCCAGTCAGTCACTCTAAAACTAAGTTAGGACAGGAAAAGCAAATTGCTTAAATTTTGTCTCTAGATGTCAATTTAAGTCTTCTAAAGTGCTCCTTACTAAGTTTTATTCGCATTTGTTCATGTTTTATTGTTGATCCTTCATCCATTCCCAAATATTTACACACTCCCTCTTGTCAAGTTATTTTATATCACATTCTTGTCCCAAACTGATGTTTTCTTTGTGCTGCAGTTTCCTGCTTTAAAGGTTGCTTTGGCACATTTATCAAGACCAAATGACATTTTTATATAATCTGAAAAAGTTTTGACAGCTTGCAGTTCTGCTTTCAATTCCTCATCTGATGAGCTATACAATTTTAAATCATCAACAAAGAGAAGATGAGAAGTCCTTACACTGTTGTTTTCTAGGAGCCAAATTATAGCGACAGCCTAAGTTGTTAAGTAGACAGCTTAATGGGTTAAGGGCAAAACAGAATAGCAAATGTGACAGAGTCACCCTGGAATATCCACCTTTGAATTTTTATCCCTGGAATAATAATTTGTCCTTTATCATGGCTTAATTGCAAAGTGGTCTGCCACTGTTTCATCGTAACTGCAATGTAGCTGATCAGTGTAGGGTGTATTGTATACATTTTTAAGCACTCTTTTATCCATGAATGTGGGATACTATCAAATGCTTTTTTGTAGTCAATCCATGCCATACTTAGATTATTTCCCTTTTTTTACAGTTCTCCACTGTGACTTTATTTAACAACAAAGGATCCTTTGTTCCATACGACTTTCTTTTGTTGCTCTTTTGTTCTCCTGCCATAATTGAGTTTTCTTCTAAATGACTACAAACTGTGTCGGCATAAATTCCAGTGTACAGTTTTATATGTCGATGGAAGGCAAGTTATTGGTCTATAATTTTTAGGGTAGCTTGCGGGTTCACTCTTAAGTAGGAGCATTGTTTTTCCTGTTGTTAGCCAGGTTGGTGTCTGCTCACGGTGCGCAGATAAATAGTTCTTACTCATGGCTAAATCTTCATGCAAAGACATTGATATTTTTAACCAGAAGTTAGGTACTGCATCTGGGCCTGGGGATTTCCAATTAGAGGATTTTCTTAACTTTGTTTCAATCTCTCAGGCTGTTACTTCTTCCTATTTCATACCTGTACCTTTAAACTTCTTACTCTTTCTTTTACTTCTGCTATCCATTTATCATCTTTGTTATGTTCCACAGGATCTTCATAAATCCTTCTCTGAAATGTATCGATTTCTTCTTTTTTGGTGGTCTTTCAATTCCTTTTACCTTGTTTCCCAATTCTCTATAAAACATGTTTGGGTCATCAATAAATTGCTTATGTTGTACTATTCCTTCACATTTATCTATGTATCTTCTAAATTTTTCTGTCTGTGCTGAGATTTTTGTTTATTTGTGATACTGCATGACAGATACTGATATGTTCTAATACTCTGCATTGCTTTTATCACGTGTATCTTTCAAAGATCTGATCTGTTTCCTCTTCTATACTCAGTGACACTTCTTGTCTTAATTGCTTTATAGTTTTCTCTATTCAATACTTCCATGATGATATTTGATTTCATCCCTTCCTTTCCCTCACTAACCTGGGTTCTTGTGGTAGAACTTTATGAGTTATAAATTTAGCTGCACAGTAATACATCCTGTTTACTTCTGTTATATTACATGAAGCTCTATGGACAGTCCTACTTACTGTGTTCATTTGTTTTATCAAACTTCTGACTTTTTGGGTTTCATTGACCTTCTGCAGTCTATTTCTTTCACTGATCTTAATACGTCTATCTATTCTATTAAATCAAGCAACTCTTCTCTTAGCTCATTTTCGTCTAAACTGGGGGCTCATTTTTTTGTTTTCCATTTCCTGTGGGGATTCTACAGAAATTTCTATAGCATCTTCCTGTGGCACATTCTCTCCAGTTTCATCCTGTACCATCCACTGTTCTGTCATATGGGAACTCACTAGCCTAGCACTATTCAGCACTGACTGTCAGAGTTTTCTCTTCCTTCCCTTACTGTCCAGCTTCAAGGGAACGTCTGTACTGGTTTCCTGTGGAAGGCTACAAAATATCCTTCATATGGCACCTGACCAATTGCTTCCCATTCTACTGGTTTCCCCTTAATTTGGATGTCTATTGCTCTATCCTGTTGTGGAGCTTTCTGAATTAGATTTGCTACACTGAATCCTTCACTTCGTAGGTACTCCATAACCTTAGTTTCGATTTCTTTAACTCCTCCAGTACTAATTTCCTTTTCTGCTTTTCCTCTTTGTCTTCTTATTTTTTGTATTGTAAAGTTTTCCATGTCTGGATTCCTTTGTCTCGATTTCTCTTCAAATATCTTTGGTGCTGTTTTTTTGCCTTCTCCTTTGCATAGATATTACACCATATTAAATATATTTTTCTTTCCCACTTCAATATTTCTTCTTCATACGTCTCCTGATCTTCCTGTTTCTCCTTACTTTGGAGACTCGTTCCATCATGCTGTGATGTAATGTGTGTTAGACCTTCTTTACCAAATCCTTCACTTCACAGGCACTCCATAACTTCAACTTCAACCCATACCTCCAGGTTAGTAGCACTACATGAAGCATCGGAGACCATCCATGTACAGTTAACAGTAGGCAAAACTGCCTTTCAGTTTGTAGCCTGCTACAGACCACCCTCACAAACTCAGGAACCCCACTCGGCCTTCCTGAGAACACTGTAGAATATGAAGGTCTCTCCAAACACAATAATATTGGGTGACTTCAACTACCCAAACATCGACTGGGAAAACTACTCAAGCCCCAACACCCTTGCCCAACGGTTCCTAGAATTTATAAACTCAAATGCTATGGAACAACTGGTCACCACTCCCACAAGAGGGGATAACATATTGGACCTGGTCATCACCAACATGGGGACTCTATGTTCCACACCAGAGGTATGTCCCTCATTGGTAAGATCAGACCATAAATTAATCTCACTGGACATCCATATCCCATCCCCACCTCCAGCCAAGGAAATCACGGTGAAAAATTTCTCAAAAGCAAATTTCACACTTCTCAAAACCGAGGTGGAATCCTTCAAAGCCACCGGGCCATTGGAAAATACTGCCCAAACAGCAGAATCCTTTACAAATGCATTCTATGGACACCTACAGGAATGCATGGATTGTGCTATCCCAAATAAAACCAGGACTCACTCCTCCAATGGCAGGAGACCAGTCTGGTGGACCCCGGCCATAAATAAGCTATACAACAGAAGGAGGAAGCTACTACATGATAGAGCAAAATCCCAAAAAGGGAAGGCATCTCTGATCAGTACTAGCAAGAAACTACAATCCCTCATAAAATTATCTAAGGCCAGCTTCGAAAGAAAAATTGCACAAGACACTAAAGATAATCACAAGGCCTTCTTTAGTTATGTCAGGAATCTGGGGGGCAACTCCCAGATATGCTCTGAGTTAGTACAAAATGACAAGAAATACACTGATCCCACAGACATTGCCAACATCCTGGCAGACAGGTTCAGTGCAAACTTTTCCTGCCCCCCCCCCCAAAAGACCAAATGTCTATCCCAAAAGAATGTAGCCTCCCTGACATCACAAATGCACAGGTGAGAGCTGCCCTCTCCAAAGTAAAAAACACAGCATCAATGGGACCAGACAGTGTCCCGGGCTGCGTGTTACATGAGCTCCAAGAAGAACTAAACCCTCACATAAAGTCGCTGTTCAATCTCAGCCTTGCTACAGGATATGTACCCAAGGAATGGCGTATAGCAACAGTGGTCCTGCTCCACAAAGGTTGTGCCACAACGGACCCAGGAAACTATCGTCCTATAAGCCTGACTAGTCTGATCTGTAAAGCTATGGAGCGTATCATCATGGAACTCATAAACAAGGACATTGGTAACCTCCAGACACTGGATCCCACCCAGTTCGGCTTTGTTAAGGGCAGATCTTGCCTCTTGAACCTGGTCGACTTCTTTGAAACAGTTATCAAGGCCATGGATGAAGGGAAGGTAGTCCACACGGCCTACCTGGACCTTGCAAAAGCCTTTGACACAATACCCCACTCGGGCATCATAAATAAGCTCACCAGCTTAAATATCAACCCCTATGTCACAAGATGGGTTGCAAACTGGCTCAGGGATAGAACCCACATGGTCAGTATTGCAGGTGCCATGTCAGACTCCAAACCAGTTACAAGTGGTGTCCCACAAGGCTCAGTCCTGGGACCTCTCTTGTTTGGTATATACTTCTCTGAGGTACAGGCTAATACGGGAGGACTATGGCTGACCAAGTTCACAGATGACTGCAAGCTAAGCGCCATAATCGACTCTCCCTCTGACACAAGCATCCTCCAAAAGGGTCTCACAGAGACGGATAACTGGTGCCAGAGCCATAGCCTTAAGCTAAATGCCAAAAAGTGCATAGTCATCCACTTCAGGAAAAACAAAGTGCCCACAAATTACCACATAGGTGGTAATCCATTAAGTACGGAAGTAGTAATTAGGGATTTGGGGACCCAAGTAGATAGAAACCTCTCTTTTGACAATCACATTGCCAGAGTGGTTAGAAAGACCTTCTATATAGCCCACCTTATCATGAAAGGTCATTGTGCCCCTCTACTCATCACTCATCAGTCCCATAATTGAATACAATGCCCCATTTGAGATGTACCTTACCCGACACCTGCAGCAACTGGAGAGGCCCCAAAAGTACCTCACCAAGAGGATCAAGGGACTCAAACAGATGCCTTATGCAGTTCGGCTAAAGAAACTCCAGCTCTACTCAGTAGCTTACCGCCTACTCAGAGGTGATCTATGCCTGACGTATAAAGCCATGTCCAACCCAGAATTAATGGACATGCTCCACCTCAGGAAATCCAAATCCCTTAGAGCTACACGCTCCTGGGACTTAAACCTCAGCACAGAAATAAATAGCACATGCTGGAGGGACAGATTCATATCTCAGAGGCTGCCCTCACTCTGGAACAAAATCCCAGTCCATGCTAGGCAGAGTCCCTCACTGACCCTCTTCAAGAGAAATCTTAACGAGTGGATGGGAGATCGTAAGTTCACCCCTGGGACCTCTTCTGTGTCCCTGCTAGACAGGGGCACAGTAAACTAGCCTTAAAAGGGCTATCTTCTGTGACCTACTCTACAGAGGCACAGTAAACCGATCTAAAAGGGTGGCGAAAGCCAAACACACTCTGGCTAGGCTTGTAAATGCCCCAAGGCAGATAGCCTAGTATAAACCTATGAACTTCTATTTTTTTTTTAAACTTCTACTTTACTAATCTTCTTTCCTACATTCCCTCTTTGTGATATTTTGTTTTTTATTGTGAAATTTTCCATATGTGGATGCCTTTGCCTGTTTTTCTCTTGAAATATCTTTGGGGCTGCCTTCTTTATATTGATTAATTTGATTTTTGCCTTTGCATAAATATTGCACCATATCAAATCTCTCTTTCTTTCCCATGTCTATATTTCCTTTTTACACTTTTCAAAAATATCTAGGTTTTGTTGTTTATATTTTTGCAGTTCTATAGATGCTTCTTTTTCCAAACAGCTCAAAGTTTCTTGGTCTATATAACATTTTTCAAAAATCTGTTACATTAATGAACACAAATTTTTATTTGACGCCTCTGACAGTTTTTCTTGTGGAAGTATTTTGCTTTCCTTTAATTTCTCTCAATCTTTTTGTGTAGCTTATGTGGAAATTCTGGGCTTTTTGCATAATAGTAACAATACATAATTTCTTTCTTATCCTCAGTAGTCCACTCTACTGTCTTTATGGCTCTTCTTTGGCCTAGCAGTTTTTGTGATTTTTTTTGTGGACTGCTACTTCCTTCTACCACAGGGGTACATCCTCCTCCCTGGGCCTGCCATGGCCCCACTGTAGTAATGTTTCCATATTTTGAGGATTCTACACGGTCATTTCTTCCAGTCCTGGCACCAGTGCACCTACCAGGACTGGGCACTTTTTTATTCTGGGTCTTGTGCACCCAGCTATCTTTCTGAAATTTTGACCTACTTCTGTTCATAATAAGAAGTTATGTTCTTACCATAACGTTCCATGTGAATTGTTCATCTCGCCTTTGTTCTTACACACGGGTTCGGAGCCGATCCTTGGCTCCAAGTCGGACGCATCCTCAGCTCCGCATCTTCGAGAAAGCTCGAGGCACAGTAATATCCCATGATCCTCAGGTGCTAACCCTCAGATCTAGTTTGCTATACCAGAAGAATACCTTTAGAACTGTGTCTTGAACACTTAGAAACAAACACTACCCAATGTCTGGAACCCTACCCTCAATAGAGGAGAAAAGATGCCATTACTAATGCACAAGAATACTAACAATATCTAGAAAAGACTGAA